>NC_034197.2:29918949-29989070 GCF_002021735.2 Oncorhynchus kisutch
AGAGATGGAGGGAGAGAGATGGAGGGAGAGATACAGAAAGATGGAGGGAGAGAGATGGAGGGAGAGATACAGATAGATGGAGGGAGAGATGCAGAAAGATGGAGGGAGAGATACAGATAGATGGAGGAGAGAGATGGAGGGAGAGATGAAGAAAGATGGAGGGAGAGAATGGAGGGAGAGAGATGGAGGGAGAGATACAGAACGATGGAGGGAGAGAGATGGGGAGAGATAACAAGAGATGGAGGGAGAGAGATGGAGGGAGAGATGCAGAAAGATGGAGGGAGAAAGATGGAGGGAGATACAGAGAGATGGGAGAGATGCAGAAAGATGGAGGGGAGAGATACAGATAGATGGAGGAGAGAGATGGAGGAGAGATGACAGAAAGATGGAGGGAGAGAGATGGGGGGAGAGATACAGAGAGATGGAGGAGAGAGATGGAGGGAGAGAGGCAGAAAGATGGAGGAGAAAGATGGAGAGAGATACAGATAGATGGAGGGAGAGATGCAGATAGATGGAAGGAGAGAGATGGAGGGAGAGGTATAGGAAGATGGAGGGAGAGAGATGGGGGAGAGATACAGAGAGATGGAGGAGAGATGCAGAAAGATGGAGGGAGAGAGATGGAGGGAGAGTACAGAAAGATGGAGGGAGAGCTACAGTTAGATGGAGGGAGAGATACAGATAGATAGAAGGAGAGAGATGGAGGAGAGATACAGTAAGATGGGGGAGAGAGATACAGATAGATGGAGGGAGAGATACAGAAAGATGCAGGGAGATATGGATGGGAGAGATACAGATAGATGGAGGGAGAGAATACAGATAGATTCAGGGAGATATACAGCATAGATGGAGGGAGAGACATGAGGGAGTTGATACAGATAGAGGATGGAGAGATACAGACTATGGATGGAGGAGAGATGCAGGAAAGATGCAGGGAGATATGGAGGGGCAGAGATACAGATAGATGGAGGCGAGAGAGATGGAGGGGGGAGAGATAAGAAAGATAGAGGGAGAGACAGATAGATGGAGGGGAGAGCATGGAGGGGAGAGCGATGCAGATAGATGGAGGGAGAAGATGGAGGGAGGGATACAGAAAGATGGAGGGAGAGAATACAGAAAGATGGAGGGGATGAGAAACAGATAGCATGGAGGGAGAGAGATGGAGGGAGAGATCAGATTGATGGAGGGAGGAGAGAGCATGGGAAGGGAGCAGACTACAGGTCAAGGATGGAGGGAGAGATACAGATAGATGGAGGGAGAGAGATGGAGGAGAGATGCAGATAGGATTGAGGGAGAGAGAGTGGAAGGGAGAAGAAGATGAGGCGAGAGAGATACAGATACAATTGGAGGGGGAGGGAGATATAAGATATAAGATGGAAGGAGAAGAGATAAGATGGAGGGAGAGATACAGAAAGATGGAGGGAGATAGATGGAGAGAGAGGGATGACGGAGAGGGATGGAGGGAGAGATGCAGAAAAAATGGAGGGAGAGAGAATGGAGGGAGAGATGAAGAAAGATGAGAGGGAGAGAGATGGAGGGAGAGATACATAAAGATGGAGGGAGAGAGATGGGGAGAGATACAGAGAGATGGAGGGAGAGAGATGGAGGGAGAGATACAGAAAGATGGAGGGAGAGAGATGGAGGGAGAGATACAGATAGACGGAAGGAGAGATACAGAAAGATTGAAGGAGAGATACAGATAGATGGAGGGAGAGATACAGATAGATGGAGGGAGAGAGATGGAGGGAGAGATGCAGATAGATGGAGGGAGAGATGCAGATAGATGGAAGGAGAGAGATGGAGGGAGAGATGCAGATAGATGGAGGGAGAGAGTGCAGAAAGATGGAGGGAGAGATACAGATAGATGGAGGGAGAGAGATGGAGGGAGAGATGAAGAAAGATGGAGGGAGAGAGATGGAGGGAGAGAGATGGAGGGAGAGATACAGCAAGATGGAGGGAGAGAGATGGGGGAGAGATACAGAGAGATGGAGGGAGAGAGATGGAGGGAGAGATGCAGAAAGATGGAGGGAGAAAGATGGAGGGAGAGATACAGATAGATGGAGGGAGAGATGCAGAGAGATGGAAGGAGAGAGATGGAGGGAGGAGAGGTATAGAAAGATGGAGGGAGAGAGATGGAGGGAGAGATACAGATAGATGGAGGGAGAGATGCAGAACGATGGAGGGAGAGAGATGGAGGGAGAGATACAGATAGATGGAGGGAGAGAGATGGAGGGAGAGATACAGAAAGATGGAGGGAGAGATACAGATAGATAGAGGGGGATATAGAGAACGATGGAGGGAGAGATACAGATAGACAGAGGGAGAGAGATGGAGGGAGAGATGCAGAAAGATGGAGGGAGAGAGATGGAGGGAGAGAGATGGAGGGAGAGATACAGAAAGATGGAGGGAGAGAGATGGGGGTGAGATACAGATAGATGTAGGGAGAGAGATGGAGGGAGAGATGCAGAAAGATGGAGGGAGAAAGATGGAGGGAGAGAGAGATGCAGAAAGATGGAGGGAGAGATACAGATAGATGGAGGGAGAGAGATGGAGGGAGAGATGAAGAAAGATGGAGGGAGAGAGATGGAGGGAGAGAGATGGAGGGAGAGATACAGCAAGATGGAGGGAGAGAGATGGGGGAGAGATACAGAGAGATGGAGGGAGAGAGATGGAGGGAGAGATGCAGAAAGATGGAGGGAGAAAGATGGAGGGAGAAATACAGATAGATGGAGGGAGAGATGCAGATAGATGGAAGGAGAGAGATGGAGGGAGGGAGAGGTATAGAAAGATGGAGGGAGAGAGATGGAGGGAGAGATACAGATAGATGGAGGGAGAGATGCAGAATGATGGAGGGAGAGAGATGGAGGGAGAGATACAGATAGATGGAGGGAGAGAGATGGAGGGAGAGATACAGAAAGATGGAGGGAGAGATACAGATAGATAGAGGGGGATATAGAGAACGATGGAGGGAGAGATACAGATAGACAGAGGGAGAGAGATGGAGGGAGAGATGCAGAAAGATGGAGGGAGAGAGATGGAGGGAGAGAGATGGAGGGAGAGATACAGAAAGATGGAGGGAGAGAGATGGGGGTGAGATACAGATAGATGTAGGGAGAGAGATGGAGGGAGAGATGCAGAAAGATGGAAGGAGAGAGATGGAGGGAGAGGGAGATACAGATAGATGGAGGGAGAGATGCAGATAGATGGAAGGAGAGAGATGGAGGGAGAGGTTTAGAAAGATGGAGGGAGAGAGATGGAGGGAGAGATACAGATAGATGGAGGGAGAGATGCAGAAAGATTGAGGGAGAGATACAGATAGATGGAGGGAGAGAGATGGAGGGAGAGATGAAGAAAGATGGAGGGAGAGAGATGGAGGGAGAGATACAGAAAGATGGAGGGAGAGAGATGGGGGAGAGATACAGAGAGATGGAGGGAGAGAGATGCAGAAAGATGGAGGGAGAAAGATGGAGAGAGAGATACAGATAGATGGAGGGAGAGATGCAGAAAGATGGAGGGAGAGATACAGATAGATGGAGGGAGAGAGATGGAGGGAGAGATGAAGAAAGATGGAGGGAGAGAGATGGGGGAGAGATACAGAGAGATGGAGGGAGAGAGATGGAGGGGAGAGATGCAGAAAGATGGAGGGAGAAAGATGGAGGGAGAGATACAGATAGATGGAGGGAGAGATGCAGATAGATGGAAGGAGAGAGATGGAGGGAGAGGTATAGAAAGATGGAGGGAGAGAGATGGGGGAGAGATACAGAGAGATGGGAGGGAGAGAGATGGAGGGAGAGATGCAGAAAGATGGAGGGAGAAAGATGGAGGGAGAAATACAGATAGATGGAGGGAGAGATGCAGATAGATGGAAGGAGAGAGATGGAGGGAGGGAGAGGTATAGAAAGATGGAGGGAGAGAGATGGAGGGAGAGATACAGATAGATGGAGGGAGAGATGCAGAATGATGGAGGGAGAGAGATGGAGGGAGAGATACAGATAGATGGAGGGAGAGAGATGGAGGGAGAGATACAGAAAGATGGAGGGAGAGATACAGATAGATAGAGGGGGATATAGAGAACGATGGAGGGAGAGATACAGATAGACAGAGGGAGAGAGATGGAGGGAGAGATGCAGAAAGATGGAGGGGAGAGAGATGGAGGGAGAGAGATGGAGGGAGAGATACAGAAAGATGGAGGGAGAGAGATGGGGGTGAGATACAGATAGATGTAGGGAGAGAGATGGAGGGAGAGATGCAGAAAGATGGAAGGAGAGAGATGGAGGGAGAGGGAGATACAGATAGATGGAGGGAGAGATGCAGATAGATGGAAGGAGAGAGATGGAGGGAGAGGTTTAGAAAGATGGAGGGAGAGAGATGGAGGGAGAGATACAGATAGATGGAGGGAGAGATGCAGAAAGATTGAGGGAGAGATACAGATAGATGGAGGGAGAGAGATGGAGGGAGAGATGAAGAAAGATGGAGGGAGAGAGATGGAGGGAGAGATACAGAAAGATGGAGGGAGAGAGATGGGGGAGAGATACAGAGAGATGGAGGGAGAGAGATGCAGAAAGATGGAGGGAGAAAGATGGAGAGAGAGATACAGATAGATGGAGGGAGAGATGCAGAAAGATGGAGGGAGAGATACAGATAGATGGAGGGAGAGAGATGGAGGGAGAGATGAAGAAAGATGGAGGGAGAGAGATGGGGGAGAGATACAGAGAGATGGAGGGAGAGAGATGGAGGGAGAGATGCAGAAAGATGGAGGGAGAAAGATGGAGGGAGAGATACAGATAGATGGAGGGAGAGATGCAGATAGATGGAAGGAGAGAGATGGAGGGAGAGGTATAGAAAGATGGAGGGAGAGAGATGGGGGAGAGATACAGAGAGATGGAGGGAGAGAGATGGAGGGAGAGATGCAGAAAGATGGAGGGAGAGAGATGGAGGGAGAGATACAGAAAGATGGAGGGAGAGATACAGTTAGATGGAGGGAGAGATACAGATAGATAGAAGGAGAGAGATGGAGGAGAGATACAGTAAGATGGAGGGGGAGATACAGATAGATGGAGGGAGAGATACAGAAAGATGCAGGGAGATATGGATGGAGAGATACAGATAGATGGAGGGAGAGATACAGATAGATTCAGGGAGATATACAGATAGATGGAGGGAGAGACATGAGGTAGTGATACAGATAGATGGATGGAGAGATACAGATAGATGGAGGGAGAGATGCAGAAAGATGCAGGGAGATATGGAGGGAGAGATACAGATAGATGGAGGGAGAGAGATGGAGGGAGAGATACAGAAAGATAGAGGGAGAGATACAGATAGATGGAGGGAGAGACATGGAGGGAGAGATGCAGATAGATGGAGGGAGAGAGATGGAGGGAGGGATACAGAAAGATGGAGGGAGAGATACAGAAAGATGGAGGGAGAGATACAGATAGATGGAGGGAGAGAGATGGAGGGAGAGATACAGATTGATGGAGGGAGAGAGATGGAGGGAGAGATACAGTAAGATGGAGGGAGAGATACAGATAGATGGAGGGAGAGAGATGGAGGGAGAGATGCAGATAGATGAAGGGAGAGAGATGGAGGGAGAGAGATGAGGGAGAGATACAGATAAATGGAGGGGGAGATATACAGATAGATGGAAGGAGAGAGATGGAGGGAGAGATACAGAAAGATGGAGGGAGATAGATGGAGAGAGAGGGATGGACGGAGAGGGATGGAGGGAGAGATGCAGAAAAATGGAGGGAGAGAGATGGAGGGAGAGATGAAGAAAGATGGAGGGAGAGAGATGGAGGGAGAGATACATAAAGATGGAGGGAGAGAGATGGGGGAGAGATACAGAGAGATGGAGGGAGAGAGATGGAGGGAGAGATACAGAAAGATGGAGGGAGAGAGATAGAGGGAGAGATACAGATAGATGGAAGGAGAGATACAGAAAGATTGAAGGAGAGATACAGATAGATGGAGGGAGAGATACAGAAAAATGGAGGGAGAGATACAGATAGATGGAGGGAGAGAGATGGAGGGAGAGATGCAGAAAGATGGAGGGAGAGAGATGGAGGGAGAGAGATGGGGGAGAGATACAGATAGATGGAGGGAGAGAGATGGAGGGAGAGATGCAGAAAGATGGAGGGAGAAAGATGGAGGGAGAGATACAGATAGATGGAGCGAGAGATGCAGATAGATGGAAGGAGAGAGATGGAGGGAGAGGTTTAGAAAGATGGAGGGAGAGAGATGGACGGAGAGATACAGATAGATGGAGGGAGAGATGCAGAAAGATGGAGGGAGAGATATAGATGGAGGGAGAGATGCAGAAAGATGGAGGGAGAGAGATGGAGGGAGAGAGATGGAGGGAGAGATACAGAAAGATTGAGGGAGTGATACAGATAGATGGAGGGAGAGATACAGAAAGATGGAGGGAGAGATATAGATGGAGGGAGAGAGATGGAGGGAGAGATACAGAAAGATGGAGGGAGAGAGATGGAGGGAGAGATAGAGATAGATGGAAGGAGAGATACAGAAAGATTGAAGGAGAGATACAGATAGATGGAGGGAGAGATACAGAAAAATGGAGGGAGAGATACAGATAGATGGATGGAGAGAGATGGAGGGAGAGATGCATAAAGATGGAGGGAGAAAGATGGAGGGAGAGATACAGATAGATGGAGGGAGAGATGCAGATAGATGGAAGGAGAGAGATGGAGGGAGAGGTTTAGAAAGATGGAGGGAGAGAGATGGAGGGAGAGATACAGATAGATGGAGGGAGAGATGCAGAAAGATGGAGGGAGAGATATAGATGGAGGGAGAGAGATGGAGGGAGAGATGCAGAAAGATGGAGGGAGAGAGATGGAGGGAGAGAGATGGAGGGAGAGATACAGAAAGATTGAGGGAGAGATACAGATAGATGGAGGGAGAGATACAGAAAGATGGAGGGAGAGATATACATGGAGGGAGAGAGATGGAGGGAGAGATGCAGAAAGATGGAGGGAGAGAGATGGAGGGAGAGAGATGGAGGGAGAGATACAGAAAGATGGAGGGAGAGAGATCGGGGAGAGATACAGATAGATGGAGGGAGAGAGATGGAGGGAGAGATGCAGAAAGATGGAGGGAGAGAGATGGAGGGAGAGAGATGGAGGGAGAGATACAGAAAGATGGAGGGAGAGAGATGGGGGAGAGATACAGATAGATGGAGGGAGAGAGATGGAGGGAGAGATGCAGAAAGATGGAGGGAGAAAGATGGAGGGAGAGATACAGATAGATGGAGGGAGAGATGCAGAAAGATGGAGGGAGAGAGATGGAGGGAGAGATACAGAAAGATGGAGGGAGAGATACAGTTAGATGGAGGGAGAGATACAGATAGATAGAAGGAGAGAGATGGAGGAGAGATACAGTAAGATGGAGGGAGAGATACAGATAGATGGAGGGAGAGATACAGAAAGATGCAGGGAGATATGGATGGAGAGATACAGATAGATGGAGGGAGAGATACAGATAGATTCAGGGAGATATACAGATAGATGGAGGGAGAGACATGAGGTAGTGATACAGATAGATGGATGGAGAGATACAGATAGATGGAGGGAGAGATGCAGAAAGATGGAGGGAGAGACATGGAGGGAGAGATGCAGATAGATGGAGGGAGAGAGATGGAGGGAGGGATACAGAAAGATGGAGGGAGAGATACAGAAAGATGGGGGGAGAGAGATGGAGGGAGAGATACAGATTGATGGAGGGAGAGAGATGGAGGGAGAGATACAGTAAGATGGAGGGAGAGATACAGATAGATGGAGGGAGAGACATGGAGGGAGAGATGCAGATAGATGGAGGGAGAGAGATGGAGGGAGGGATACAGAAAGATGGAGGGAGAGATACAGAAAGATGGGGGGAGAGAGATGGAGGGAGAGATACAGATAGATGGAGGGAGAGAGATGGAGGGAGAGATACAGAAAGATAGAGGGAGAGATACAGATAGATGGAGGGAGAGACATGGAGGGAGAGATGCAGATAGATGGAGGGAGAGAGATGGAGGGAGGGATACAGAAAGATGGAGGGAGAGATACAGAAAGATGGAGGGAGAGATACAGATAGATGGAGGGAGAGAGATGGAGGGAGAGATACAGATTGATGGAGGGAGAGAGATGGAGGGAGAGATACAGTAAGATGGAGGGAGAGATACAGATAGATGGAGGGAGAGAGATGGAGGGAGAGATGCAGATAGATGGAGGGAGAGAGATGGAGGGAGAGAGATGAGGGAGAGATACAGATTAATGGAGGGGGAGATATACAGATAGATGGAAGGAGAGAGATGGAGGGAGAGATACAGAAAGATGGAGGGAGATAGATGGAGAGAGAGGGATGGACGGAGAGGGATGGAGGGAGAGATGCAGAAAAATGGAGGGAGAGAGATGGAGGGAGAGGTGAAGAAAGATGGAGGGAGAGAGATGGAGGGAGAGAGATGGAGGGAGAGATACATAAAGATGGAGGGAGAGAGATGGGGGAGAGATACAGAGAGATGGAGGGAGAGAGATGGAGGGAGAGATACAGAAAGATGGAGGGAGAGAGATGGAGGGAGAGATACAGATAGATGGAAGGAGAGATACAGAAAGATTGAAGGAGAGATACAGATAGATGGAGGGAGAGATACAGAAAAATGGAGGGAGAGATACAGATAGATGGAGGGAGAGAGATGGAGGGAGAGATGCAGAAAGATGGAGGGAGAGAGATGGAGGGAGAGAGATGGAGGGAGAGATACAGAAGGATGGAGGGAGAGAGATGGGGGAGAGATACAGATAGATGGAGGGAGAGAGATGGAGGGAGAGATGCAGAAAGATGGAGGGAGAAAGATGGAGGGAGAGATACAGATAGATGGAGGGAGAGATGCAGATAGATGGAAGGAGAGAGATGGAGGGAGAGGTTTAGAAAGATGGAGGGAGAGAGATGGATGGAGGGAGAGATATAGATGGAGGGAGAGAGATGGAGGGAGAGATGCAGAAAGATGGAGGGAGAGAGATGGAGGGAGAGAGATGGAGGGAGAGATACAGAAAGATTGAGGGAGTGATACAGATAGATGGAGGGAGAGATACAGAAAGATGGAGGGAGAGATATAGATGGAGGGAGAGAGATGGGGGAGAGATACAGAGAGATGGAGGGAGAGAGATGGAGGGAGAGATACAGAAAGATGGAGGGAGAGAGATGGAGGGAGAGATACAGATAGATGGAAGGAGAGATACAGAAAGATTGAAGGAGAGATACAGATAGATGGAGGGAGAGATACAGAAAAATGGAGGGAGAGATACAGATAGATGGAGGGAGAGATGCAGAAAGATGGAGGGAGAGAGATGGAGGGAGAGAGATGGAGGGAGAGATACAGAAGGATGGAGGGAGAGAGATGGGGGAGAGATACAGATAGATGGAGGGAGAGAGATGGAGGGAGAGATGCAGAAAGATGGAGGGAGAAAGATGGAGGGAGAGATACAGTTAGATGGAGGGAGAGATACAGATAGATGGAGGGAGAGATGCAGATAGATGGAAGGAGAGAGATGGAGGGAGAGGTTTAGAAAGATGGAGGGAGAGAGATGGAGGGAGAGATACAGATAGATGGAGGGAGAGATGCAGAAAGATGGAGGGAGAGATATAGATGGAGGGAGAGAGATGGAGGGAGAGATGCAGAAAGATTGAGGGAGAGATACAGATAGATGGAGGGAGAGCTACAGAAAGATGGAGGGAGAGATATAGATGGAGGGAGAGAGATGGAGGGAGAGATGCAGAAAGATGGAGGGAGAGAGATGGAGGGAGAGAGATGGAGGGAGAGATACAGAAAGATGGAGGGAGAGAGATCGGGGAGAGATACAGATAGATGGAGGGAGAGAGATGGAGGGAGAGATGCAGAAAGATGGAGGGAGAGAGATAGAGGGAGAGAGATGGAGGGAGAGATACAGAAAGATGGAGGGAGAGAGATGGGGGAGAGATACAGATAGATGGAGGGAGAGAGATGGAGGGAGAGATGCAGAAAGATGGAGGGAGAAAGATGGAGGGAGAGATACAGATAGATGGAGGGAGAGATGCAGATAGATGGAAGGAGAGAGATGGAGGGAGAGGTATAGAAAGATGGAGGGAGAGAGATGGAGGGAGAGATACAGATAGATGGTAGGAGAGAGATGGAGGGAGAGGTATAGAAAGATGGAGGGAGAGAGATGGAGGGAGAGATACAGATAGATGGAGGGAGAGATGCAGAAAGATGGAGGGAGAGAGATGGAGGGAGAGATACAGATAGATGGAGGGAGAGAGATGGAGGGAGAGATACAGAATGATGGAGGGAGAGATACAGATAGATAGAGGGGGATATAGAGAACGAAGAAGGGAGAGATACAGATAGACGGAGGGAGAGATACAGATAGATGGAAGGAGAGATACAGAAAGATTGAGGGAGAGATACAGATAGATGGAAGGAGATATACAGAAATATTGAGGGAGAGATACAGATAGACGGAGGGAGAGATACAGATAGATGGAGGGAGAGATACAGAAAGATGGAGGGAGAGATACAGATAGATGGAGGGAGAGAGATGGAGGGAGAGATGCAGAAAGATGGAGGGAGAGAGATGGAGGGAGAGACATGGAGGGAGAGATACAGAAAGATGGAGGGAGAGAGATGGGGGAGAGATACAGATAGATGGAGGGAGATAGATGGAGGGAGAGATGCAGAAAGATGGAGGGAGAGAGATGGAGGGAGAGATACAGATAGATGGAAGGAGAGATACAGAAAGATTGAAGGAGAGATACAGATAGATTGAGGGAGAGATACAGAAAAATGGAGGGAGAGATACAGATAGATGGAGGGAGAGAGATGGAGTGAGAGACATGGAGGGAGAGATACAGAAAGATATAGGGAGAGAGATGGGGGTGAGATACAGATAGATGGAGGGAGAGAGATGGAGGGAGAGATGCAGAAAGATGGAGGGAGAAAGATGGAGGGAGAGATGCAGATAGATGGAGGGAGAGATGCAGATAGATGGAAGGAGAGAGATGGAGGGAGAGGTTTAGAAAGATGGAGGGAGAGAGATGGAGGGAGAGATACAGATAAATGGAGGGAGAGATGCAGAAAGATGGAGGGAGAGATACAGATAGATGGAGGGAGAGAGATGGAGGGAGAGATGAAGAAAGATGGAGGGAGAGAGATGGAGGGAGAGATACAGAAAGATGGAGGGAGAGAGATGGGGGAGAGATACAGAGAGATGGAGGGGAGAGAGATGGAGGGAGAGATACAGATAGATGGAGGGAGAGAGATGGAGGGAGAGATACAGAAAGATGGAGGGAGAGATACAGATAGATAGAGGGGGATATACAGAAAGATTGAGGGAGAGATACAGATAGATGGAGGGAGAGAGATGGAGGGAGAGATGCAGAAAGATGGAGGGAGAGAGATGGAGGGAGAGAGATGGAGGGAGAGATACCGATAGATGGAGGGCGAGAGATGGAGGGAGAGATACTGAAAGATGGAGAGAGAGAAACAGATAGATGGAGGAAGAGATACAGAAAGATGGAGGGAGAGATGCAGAAAGATGGAGGGAGAGAGATGGAGGGAGAGATAGAGATAGATGGAGGGAGAGATACAGATAGATGGAGGGAGAGAGGTGGAGGGAGAGATACAGATAGATGGAGAGAGAGAAACAGATAGATGGAGGAAGAGATACAGAAAGATGGAGGGAGAGAGATGGAGGGAGAGATACAGATATACGGAGGGAGAGAGATCGAAAGATGGAGGGAGAGATACAGAAAGATGGAGGGAGAGATACAGATAGACAGAGGGAGAGATACAGATACATGGAAGGAGAGATACAGAAAGATTGAGGGAGAGATACAGATAGATGGAGAGAGAGAAACAGATAGATGGAGGAAGAGATACAGAAAGATGGAGGGAGAGAGATGGAGGGAGAGATACAGATATACGGAGGGAGAGAGATCGAAAGATTGAGGGAGAGATAGAGATAGATGGAAGGAGAGATACAGATAGATGGAGGGAGAGATACAGAAAGATGGAGGGAGAGATACAGATAGATGGAGGGAGAGAGATGGAGGGAGAGATGCAGAAAGATGGAGGGAGAGAGATGGAGGGAGAGAGATGGAGGGAGAGATACAGAAAGATGGAGGGAGAGAGATGGGGGAGAGATACAGATAGATGGAGGGAGAGAGATGGAGGGAGAGATACAGAAAGATGGAGGGAGAGAGATGGAGGGAGAGATACAGATAGATGGAAGGAGAGATACAGATAGATGGAAGGAGAGATACAGAAAGATTGAGGGAGCGATACAGATAGATGGAAGGAGAGATACAGATAGATGGAGGGAGAGATACAGAAAGATGGTGGGAGAGATACAGATAGATGGAGGGAGAGAGATGGAGGGAGAGATGCAGAAAGATGGAGGGAGAGAGATGGAGGGAGAGAGATGGAGGGAGAGATACAGAAAGATGGAGGGAGAGAGATGGGGGAGAGATACAGATAGATGGAGGGCGAGAGATGGAGGGAGAGATGCAGAAAGATGGAGGGAGAGAGATGGAGGGAGAGATACAGAAAGATGGAAGGAGAGATACAGAAAGATTGAAGGAGAGATACAGATAGATGGAGGGAGAGATACAGAAAGATGGAGGGAGAGATACAGATAGATGGAGGGAGAGAGATGGAGGGAGAGATGCAGAAAGATGGAGGGAGAGAGATGGAGGGAGAGAGATGGAGGGAGAGATACCGATAGATGGAGGGCGAGAGATGGAGGGAGAGATACTGAAAGATGGAGAGAGAGAAACAGATAGATGGAGGAAGAGATACAGAAAGATGGAGGGAGAGATGCAGAAAGATGGAGGGAGAGAGATGGAGGGAGAGATAGAGATAGATGGAGGGAGAGATACAGATAGATGGAGGGAGAGAGGTGGAGGGAGAGATACAGATAGATGGAGAGAGAGAAACAGATAGATGGAGGAAGAGATACAGAAAGATGGAGGGAGAGAGATGGAGGGAGAGATACAGATATACGGAGGGAGAGAGATCGAAAGATGGAGGGAGAGATACAGAAAGATGGAGGGAGAGATACAGATAGACAGAGGGAGAGATACAGATACATGGAAGGAGAGATACAGAAAGATTGAGGGAGAGATACAGATAGATGGAGAGAGAGAAACAGATAGATGGAGGAAGAGATACAGAAAGATGGAGGGAGAGAGATGGAGGGAGAGATACAGTAAGATAGAGGGAGAGATACAGATAGATGGAGGGAGAGAGATGGAGGGAGAGATACAGAAAGATGGAGGGAGAGAGATGGAGGGAGAGATACAGAAAGATGGAGGGAGAGATACAGATAGATGGAGGGAGAGATACAGATAGATAGAAGGAGAGAGATGGAGGGAGAGATACAGTAAGATGGAGGGAGAGATACAAATAGATGGAGGGAGAGATACAGAAAGATGCAGGGAGATATGGATGGAGAGATACAGATAGATGGAGGGAGAGATACAGATAGATTCAGGGAGATATACAGATAGATGGAGGGAGAGAGAAGAGGTAGTGATACAGATAGATGGATGGAGAGATACAGAT
Source organism: Oncorhynchus kisutch (assembly GCF_002021735.2). Lineage (NCBI taxonomy): Eukaryota > Metazoa > Chordata > Actinopteri > Salmoniformes > Salmonidae > Oncorhynchus > Oncorhynchus kisutch. Next base: position 29,932,541 of record NC_034197.2, read on the forward strand.
AGATGGAGGGAGAGATGCAGAAAGATGCAGGGAGATATGGAGGGAGAGATACAGATAGATGGATGGAGATAGATGGAGGGAGAGATACAGATAGATGGAGGGAGAGAGATGGAGGGAGAGATACAGAAAGATGTAGGAAGAGATACAGATAGATGGAGGTAGAGAGATGGAGGGAGAGATACAGAATGATGGAGGGAGAGAGATGGAGGGGGAGATACAGATAGATGGAGGGAGAGAGATGGAGGGAGAGATACAGAAAGATGGAGGGAGAGATACAGATAGATGGAGGGAGAGAGATGAGGTAGAGATACAGATAGATGGATGGAGAGATACAGATAGATGGAGGGAGAGATGCAGAAAGATGCAGGGAGATAAGGAGGGAGAGATACAGATAGATGGAGGGAGAGAGATGGAGGGAGAGATACAGATAGATGGAGGGAGAGAGATGGAGGGAGAGATACAGAAAGATGTAGGGAGAGATACAGATAGATGGAGGAAGAGGGATGGAGGGAGAGATACAGAATGATGGAGGGAGAGAGATGGAGGGGGAGATACAGATAGATGGAGGGAGAGATACAGATAGATGGAGGGAGAGAGATAGAGGGAGAGATACAGTAAGATAGAGGGAGAGATACAGATAGATGGAGGGAGAGAGATGGAGGGAGAGATACAGAAAGATGGAGGGAGAGAGATGGAAGGAGAGATACAGAAAGATGTAGGGAGAGATACAGATAGATGGAGGAAGAGGGATGGAGGGAGAGATACAGAATGATGGAGGGAGAGAGATGGAGGGGGAGATACAGATAGATGGAGGGAGAGATACAGATAGATGGAGGGAGAGAGATAGAGGGAGAGATACAGTAAGATAGAGGGAGAGATACAGATAGATGGAGGGAGAGAGATGGAGGGAGAGATACAGAAAGATGGAGGGAGAGAGATGGAAGGAGAGATACAGAAAGATGGAGGGAGAGAGATGGAGGGAGAGATACAGAAAGATGGAGGGAGAGATACAGATAGATGGAGGGAGAGATACAGATAGATGGAGGGAGAGAGATGGAGGGAGAGATACAGTAAGGTGGAGGGACAGATACAGATAGATGGAGGGAGATATACAGATAGATGGAAGGAGAGAGATGAGGTAGAGATACAGATAGATGGATGGAGAGATACAGATAGATGGAGGGAGAGATGCAGAAAGATGCAGGGAGATAAGGAGGGAGAGATACAGATAGATGGAGGGAGAGAGATGGAGGGAGAGATACAGATAGATGGAGGGAGAGAGATGGAGGGAGAGATACAGAAAGATGTAGGGAGAGATACAGATAGATGGAGGAAGAGGGATGGAGGGAGAGATACAGAATGATGGAGGGAGAGAGATGGAGGGGGAGATACAGATAGATGGAGGGAGAGATACAGATAGATGGAGGGAGAGAGATAGAGGGAGAGATACAGTAAGATAGAGGGAGAGATACAGATAGATGGAGGGAGAGAGATGGAGGGAGAGATACAGAAAGATGGAGGGAGAGAGATGGAGGGAGAGATACAGAAAGATGGAGGGAGAGATACAGATAGATGGAGGGAGAGATACAGATAGATGGAGGGAGAGAGATGGAGGGAGAGATACAGTAAGATGGAGGGAGAGATACAGATAGATGGAGGGAGAGATACAGATGGATGGAGGGAGAGATACAGATAGATGGAGGGAGAGCGATGGAGGGAGAGATACAGAAAGATGGAGGGAGATAGATGGAGGGAGATATAAAGATAGATGGAGGGAGAGATACAGATGGATGGAGGGAGAGATACAGATAGATGGAGGGAGAGAAATGGAGGGAGAGATACAGAAAGATTGAGGGAGAGTGATGGAGGGAGAGATACAGATAGATGGAGGGAGAGAGATAAGGGAGAGATACAGATAGATGGATGGAGAGATACAGATATATGGAGGGAGAGATACAGATAGATGGAGTGAGAGAGATGGAGGGAGAGATACAGATAGATGGGGAGAGAGTTGGAGGGTGAGATACAGATAGATGGAGGGAGAGATACATAGAGATGGAGGGAGAGATACAGATAGATGCAGGGAGAGATACAGATAGATGGAGGGAGAGATACAGAGATGGAGGGAGAGATACAGATAGACGGAGGGAGAGATACAGATAGATGGAGGGAGAGATACAGATAGATGGAGGGTGAGATACAGATCGATGGAGGGAGAGATACAGATAAATGGATGGAGAGATACAGATCGATGGAGGGAGAGATGCAGAAAGATGCAGGGAGATAAGGAGGGAGAGATACAGATAGATGGAGGGAGAGAGATGGAGGGAGAGATACAGATAGATGGAGGGAGAGAGATGGAGGGAGAGATACAGAAAGATGTAGGGAGAGATACAGATAGATGGAGGAAGAGGGATGGAGGGAGAGATACAGAATGATGGAGGGAGAGAGATGGAGGGGGAGATACAGATAGATGGAGGGAGAGATACAGATAGATGGAGGGAGAGAGATAGAGGGAGAGATACAGTAAGATAGAGGGAGAGATACAGATAGATGGAGGGAGAGAGATGGAGGGAGAGATACAGAAAGATGGAGGGAGAGAGATGGAAGGAGAGATACAGAAAGATGTAGGGAGAGATACAGATAGATGGAGGAAGAGGGATGGAGGGAGAGATACAGAATGATGGAGGGAGAGAGATGGAGGGGGAGATACAGATAGATGGAGGGAGAGATACAGATAGATGGAGGGAGAGAGATAGAGGGAGAGATACAGTAAGATAGAGGGAGAGATACAGATAGATGGAGGGAGAGAGATGGAGGGAGAGATACAGAAAGATGGAGGGAGAGAGATGGAAGGAGAGATACAGAAAGATGGAGGGAGAGAGATGGAGGGAGAGATACAGAAAGATGGAGGGAGAGATACAGATAGATGGAGGGAGAGATACAGATAGATGGAGGGAGAGAGATGGAGGGAGAGATACAGTAAGGTGGAGGGACAGATACAGATAGATGGAGGGAGATATACAGATAGATGGAAGGAGAGAGATGAGGTAGAGATACAGATAGATGGATGGAGAGATACAGATAGATGGAGGGAGAGATGCAGAAAGATGCAGGGAGATAAGGAGGGAGAGATACAGATAGATGGAGGGAGAGAGATGGAGGGAGAGATACAGATAGATGGAGGGAGAGAGATGGAGGGAGAGATACAGAAAGATGTAGGGAGAGATACAGATAGATGGAGGAAGAGGGATGGAGGGAGAGATACAGAATGATGGAGGGAGAGAGATGGAGGGGGAGATACAGATAGATGGAGGGAGAGATACAGATAGATGGAGGGAGAGAGATAGAGGGAGAGATACAGTAAGATAGAGGGAGAGATACAGATAGATGGAGGGAGAGAGATGGAGGGAGAGATACAGAAAGATGGAGGGAGAGAGATGGAGGGAGAGATACAGAAAGATGGAGGGAGAGATACAGATAGATGGAGGGAGAGATACAGATAGATGGAGGGAGAGAGATGGAGGGAGAGATACAGTAAGATGGAGGGAGAGATACAGATAGATGGAGGGAGAGATACAGATGGATGGAGGGAGAGATACAGATAGATGGAGGGAGAGCGATGGAGGGAGAGATACAGAAAGATGGAGGGAGATAGATGGAGGGAGATATAAAGATAGATGGAGGGAGAGATACAGATGGATGGAGGGAGAGATACAGATAGATGGAGGGAGAGAAATGGAGGGAGAGATACAGAAAGATTGAGGGAGAGTGATGGAGGGAGAGATACAGATAGATGGAGGGAGAGAGATAAGGGAGAGATACAGATAGATGGATGGAGAGATACAGATATATGGAGGGAGAGATACAGATAGATGGAGTGAGAGAGATGGAGGGAGAGATACAGATAGATGGGGAGAGAGTTGGAGGGTGAGATACAGATAGATGGAGGGAGAGATACATAGAGATGGAGGGAGAGATACAGATAGATGCAGGGAGAGATACAGATAGATGGAGGGAGAGATACAGAGATGGAGGGAGAGATACAGATAGACGGAGGGAGAGATACAGATAGATGGAGGGAGAGATACAGATAGATGGAGGGTGAGATACAGATCGATGGAGGGAGAGATACAGATAAATGGATGGAGAGATACAGATCGATGGAGTGAGAAATACAGATAGATGGAGGGAGAGATACAGATAGATGTAGGGAGAGATACAAATAGATGGAGGGAGAGATACAGATAGATGGAGGGTGAGATACAGATAGATGGAGGGAGAGATACAGATAGATGGAGGGAGAGATACAGATAGATGTAGGGAGAGATACAGATAGATGGAGGGAGAGATACAGAGCTGGAGGGAGAGATACAGATAGATGTAGGGAGAGATACAGATAGATGTATGGAGAGATACAGATAGATGGAGGGAGAGATACAGATCGGTGGAAGAGAGATACAGATAGATGGAGGGAGAGAGATGGAGGGAGAGATACAGAAAGATGTAGGGAGAGATACAGATAGATGGAGGGAGAGATACAGATATATGTAGGGAGAGATACAGATAGATGGATGGAGAGATACAGATAGATGGATGGAGAGATACAGATAGATGGAGGGAGAGATACAGATAGATGGAGGGAGAGATACAGATAGATGGATGGAGAGATACAGATAGATGGAGGGAGATATACAGATAGATGGAGGGAGTGATACAGATAGATGGATGGAGAGATACAGATAGATGGAGGGAGATATACAGATAGATGGAGGGAGATATACAGATAGATGGAGGGAGTGATACAGATAGATGGAGGGAGAGAGCGAGAGAGAGAAAAAGAAAAAGTGGATTGGCACAGTTATGAATTTGAACTGATCCCAAATGTGATTCAGTCCTTCAGTAAATAACACATTCAGCAGCCTGGTTTCTGCACAACGTGGAGAAACTAAATATGGTTATTCACATTTCTGCTGGTACAAACTGAGGATATGAGATGAAAAGAGAGAAGACATGTAAAATGTTGACATTACATACTCCCTCCATGGTTACCATTGGCATGCAGAATTACTAACTCATTGACACTGTGGAAGACTTCTCTCGTTCAACCATGTCTGCTTTTCAGTTGGGAAAACTGAATGAATCGAACAGCAAGCAAGTATAATTGCATTACTCTATCTTCATAGTATAGACAAAATATCATCAGTGACTTCCTGCATTTTTGCAAAGGCCCACAACCAACTTAAATATTTGACTTTATTCTACAATGACTGTCAAGTTCATAATACGCTACGACAAGGAAAAGCTTCATTGCAGATATTAAGTTGCAGTGTTTCATCAATGGTCCTCTCACACACGGCAGTATTAAGTCATCACTCCTCTGCCCCAACCCTCTTTATAGTATTAATACCATAACTCTGCTTCTATGGGACGTTTAAAGGCACAGTAAAATTAGATAATTACAGTAATATATCTGTGTATATCCTGACTCCCTGGGTCAGAGACATTAAACTTAATAAGGAATGAGAGGGAGGGAAGGAGGGTGGTGGAAAGATGGGTTGTGTGAAAAAGAGAAAAAGCAGAGAGTGAAATGCATGCAGGGAAATGACAGACAGAAGGACAGGTGTCCAATTTCTAACTGGTGGGATGTCTTACCAGATGAGCTGTGTGTAGGTTGGGGTAACACAGACACACGTCTTAACGTAGGTTGGCCATGGGTCGGTTTGTGTATGGGCCGAATAGCCTGGCACAGCCTCCATCCTGCAACACCCCACACACACACACACACACACACACACACACACACACACACACACACACACACACACACACACACACACACACACACACACACACACACACACACACACACACACACACACACAGACACAGCCAAGATGGACGTGACGAATGTGTTGGCTAGACGGGGGAGGATTTTGGAATTGAGAGTATGGTCAATCTGTTTGTTCCTCTGCCACATCCAAGAGGAAAGTCATATTTCTCCTTCTATTTCATTATTTGCACATTTTTGCTTCAAGTGGCTTTCAGAAGTTTAAATTGATGCTCAATAAAAGGATTTTGAACATGAACAAACTGACTTATTGTTCAAAAATATTGATTCATTGAATATGTACACACATGTGCACTCATTCACATCTATAGACATCATATACTCCCATCATATATTCCCAGCATATACTCACCAGGGGTGGAAATAGTACTGTAAAATCCTACTCAAGTAGAAGTACAATTAATAATGAAATTGTAATCAAGTAGAAGTAAAAGTACTGGTAGCACATTTAAAAAGTAAAAGTGACTTCTAAAATTATTAGCTATTTCAATTTTGATGGTTATTTTTATTCTCCTTTTACAATAATGGAAGTTCATGTGAAAAGGGTGTAGCAATTGAATGGAGCTTCACAAACAAATTTATATTTAAAAAATTACTTTTCTATATACTACTGTATATGTAATATTGTTTACATGTAACGCTTGACAGACTAAATGTTCCATAAAACACCAGAAATTAACCAACAAGATCCAGCACAGCTGATTTTAATATTACATCTTCAACTTCACATCTCCAAATGTTCAAAATGCATATATTTTATGAAACGACCTATAGAACACTTAACTCACTTCACTTCTCGCTGAATTTGCCACCGTTTCAGTAGGAATTGATTTTCTAAGTTAATTGAGTCTATCCTGGCTCGCTTTGCAGTGAAGAGTCCAGCACAGCTAAAAAGACGCTCACGGGCCGCAGATGCAGGCCTGTGTTGAGCTTGAGGGACAATTTCTTTATGTACGGAAACAAATGAAGTAAATCTATTTTGTCCGATGGACTAGCAAGATACCCATCCAGCTCTCCTTTACCTTCTGACCGATTGGTTGTCAGTGATGAAAAGAAATCCTCTTCATCAGATGAATGTTGCCTTAGATGCTCAGTCTCATCCAGTGTGATTGTGTCAAGATGATTCTTCAGGTACGCCAAACCTGTACATTGAAAACAACACAACATTCACACGTTTCAGCAAACTCTGTTGTATGTGGCTGGCAACACATTCACATTACTGGCATTGCAATCTAACACAGACTTCCACACTTGTTATTCTCAGATACTGAGATTGATTTGAGTTGTTCAAATACATACAGACCCAACCAATTCTTTAATGTTGAGTTGTGTCCATGTCTGGCTGTACACAAACATAGTTATATGCAAAGGTTATTGTCCAGCACCAGTAATGCAAATTAAATCATGAAAAAAATGTCAAACATTAAAAATATATATATATTTAAATGAAACAATTAAAGACAAGACTCAAAGACTAAAAGATATCATCATATGGACAACGAGGTTCAAACCTTTTGGAGTAAGAAATCATACCGGCTGTGATGACATCAGTTTTGTCAGTCCAAGACGTCTTGAACTTTGGCAGAAGGATTGCAGCAGCAATAGGCTGTGGCTCCTCCATCATTTCTCCAAAGTGCATTTGGAGACTGTTCTGAATGGCTCTGATAGTTGTAAGCACATTTGGCAAGATGATAGCCTTTGAAGTTTTGTTTTTAGTAAGATCACTGGCAGCAGCCACTGTTGGTCTCAGACTGGAGAAACCAAAGGCTTCATCACTTTGCAGTACTCATTCAAGAAGGACATTTCTGCCGGGCTCAGCCTGAAAGACAAGGTAAATGTAATACCTCTTAGAATTCTAACATTTCATGGACAATAAATATTACTGTAATAGGAAAACATTACATTGATTCAAATAATTGCTACTCACATTTTCACTTTGAATTCTTTACACACATTTCTAATGGCATCCTCCCCCTTCTCTTGTATGATATGTGTGTTCCTCTCCACAGACAGGTAAGTTCAGTTCCAATATGTTTGATTTGGACTGTTTGCACTCATTCTCTACAACTTCAGCAGCTAAGGTTGACAGTCCTGTTATATTCCACATGGCATTTGGCAAAAGACCACCTGGACAACCTTTTGTAGCCATCACTATTTGTTTCTGCCAACGCAGAATCTGTTGTTGCAATGAGGTTCAGCAGGTGACATGCACACCGTTGATGCTGAGGGAGTTGATATTCTAGGCCACTGTCATTTCCCAGGATGGAATAGATGTCTTGGTATTCAACCTGCTCTGCTGGCTCTTCAACATCTGAGTCTCGGTCTGCTGATTCGACTGCCTGGCTCTGCTCACCAAAAACACTGAATTCTTTGATGAAGTTTGATCCATAGTCTGTTGTGGATCTTACCACTTTCCCCCTGATCCTGTATGCATAATGGATGTCATCGAGGGCACCTGCAAGCACATCAAATGTGTGGGAACCTCTCAATCTCTTGCAAGCGAGTGCAACAGAACGTCTCACCAGAGATTCTTCATCTATCCAGTGACATGTGACCCCTATGTAACTCCTTTGATGAGCTGTCCAACAATCAGTGGTGGTGGCAACATAATTTACCCTGCCAAGATGTGCCATAACTGTCTTCTTCATGTGATTGGCAGCTTCATGTATTCTTGAATGAACAGTAGGTCTGGAGATGACTTTGCATTGAGGATGCAGGGAGGTTACCAACTCTTTAAAAGCTGGTTGTTCGACCAGAGAATGGCTGATGTCCCTCACAGATCAGATTAATGACAAGCTTGTCAATGGTTGCCTGTGAGACGCACCTGGCTCCTCCCACTGCCATCATTTCAGAGAAGTTGAAGAGGTGTTTGATAGTTCCTTGATGAATTTGTTTGTGGTTGCAAAGGTGAGCATATTGTAGTTTGTCATCTCTAATGGATGTTTCCTCTGTGGACAAAATGACTGCATCAGTCTGGGCAAAATGTATATAGCCTGACCAGTTTGGTTTTATACAAATGAACTTACAAATGAAACCAGCACATAAAGTGCAATCTGTAAGTGTTTGGGCAATGACAACAATTTTGTTTTGGCTCTGTAGTCCAGCACATTGGATTTTAAAAGATACAATGACAATGGGGTTAAAGTGCAGATTGTCAGCTATAAGAAGGTTTTTTATTCATACTTTTTAGAAATTGCAGCATATTTTGAACAATGTCACTGTCCAAATACATACAGATGTTGGGGAATATTGTTCTTTCTTTCCCCAGTTATAAGAACTATAGTTTTACCAAACATGATTATTGTTTATTAATTTCACATTCAAAAAGGTATGTAATGACACATTATATAAACTCTTTAGAGTGTTTTATTTACATTTTAGAGGCGATAAGATGATAAGTTGGACAGATCGAGTGAAAAAAGCTATTTTCCCACACAACATCTCTCCTTCTCAATATCACGCTTTAGTTTCGCTTCCCCACCCGCCATTTTTAAAAAGACCCAACGGGCTCAGTGCCTGCTTGAATTATACAGAAACGGGCAGCGTTTAGGTCATGTAATTGATTCTGTTGGAAAGGGGAGAAATTGTGCTTTACAATGGTATTGACATTACAGTTGATCTGGAAGTATTACGTTTTTGGGGCGCTAAAATAAGGTCAATTGTACGGACCAAGGCGATGTACAAAAGTGAGTGAGTTTACCTTTTTTTAATTGTTAGAAAATCCTGCTACCGATCATCATTTGGTTTGCATACACAGCTGTGATTGGGCCTTTTTGGCGCGATGCGTGAAATTGAATTGTATTGGTCCATCTGGTCACGTTACCTGTCATTGACAAACAATTGAACTGTTCTAGCTGCTGCAAAAGGCGCAAACTTTATGTGCTTGCCATGATGATGCGTATCCCTTTTCTAGATTGTACTCTGAAACGGATGGTTTTGAAAATGTACTTAAGTACTTTATTTCATTCAAAATGTACTTATGTAAAAGTAAAAGTACAGCCTTTAAAAAGTACTCAAAAAAGTACAAGTACACAGAAAAGCTACTCAATTACAGGAATGTGAGAAGTTGTAATTCGTTACTTTAACACCTGATACTCACATCATATATTCACATCATATACTCACATCATATACTCACATCGGCCATTCAGGATGGACATACACTACCCAACATCATCCACCCTCCCACCCCTCCTGTGTCTCTGTGTCACTCCATGTCTCATGGGCAGGTTCATTTATGTAAGCTCTGTTGCCATAGAAGGTCAGTGATGGAGATGCTCCAGTGAAACAGTCTAACAGACATTAACCTCCATTTAATCAGGATTACACTCAGCACACAGCCATTATTTAAGAGGCATCACACACCAGCATGCCAGGATGAGGAGGGGAGGACATGGGACACACACAAGCACGCACGCACGCACGCATGCACACACACACACACACACACACACACACGCACACACACACACACACACGCACAAACACGCACACGCACACACACACAAACATACACACACACACACACACACAAACAAGCACACACACAGTACATACAGAGAGAGAGAGAGAGAGAGACAGAGAGACACAAATCCAACATAATCAATCTAATGGTGTGCATTAGTTAAGAGCCAAATGTTAGGCTTTTTACGGCAGGATCACTGGTCGGCTGAAAAGATACATACGGTGCACAGATCCCAGTAATTACAGCAATCCCCTTACAGCACACAGCAGTCAGGCAGCAGCGTCCCTAGTCGGGCTGCACTCTCAGTCAGTCGTCCGCTAAGCGAGGTCGCCTTACAGATTCAGTTATTTAGGACAGTTTGAGGGCACTGCAGGGTGTGTATGAGAAGGGGAGAGGGTGAGAGAAGGGATCAGGGAGATGAGAAGAGAAGGAGACAGAGGGGACATACAGTAAGTGCAGACACACACACACACTTACATGTGTTTATGATTGGCAACATCTGAGACTGCCCACTACTGACAGACACCCCTGGCTGCACATACCGACCATATCCCAGGCTACTTGCTGTTCAGGGGCGGCAGGTAGCCTAGTGGTTGGAGCGTTGGACTAGTAACTGAAAGGTTGCAAGATCGAATCCCTGAGCTGACAAGGTAAAAATCTGTTGTTCTGCCCCTGAATAAGGCAGTTAACCGACTGTTCCTAGGCCGTCATTGAAAATAAGAATTTGTTCTTAATCTGACTTGTCTTGTTAAATAAAATAAAAAAATATCCTGTCCATAGGAGCCAGGTGGCTGACCACTCTGTGTGTAGGTTTGTGTGAGGGTGGGGGTGTGTGGAGAGAGGGATAGAGAGACAGACATTCTGTAGGTGTGTTGAGAGAGAGATAGAGAGATGTAGAAGAAGAGATGGTTCTGGATTGGGACAGATTGAGAAAGAAAGCAACACCACTAAGTTTTAATTATTAATTTGGCCAAAAGGTTTATATCACTAAGGGGAACTAAGTAAAGACGTCAAGCCGTGCATGTACACACACACACACATACATACACACACACGCATGCAAACACCCACACACATACACACATACAGGCCGATCGATGTCTACCGTGTGGCTAAGGGACTGTAACTCCCACTCTGAGACTGCATCTAAAATGTTCATTAGTTTAAGTGTGTGAGAGTTCTCAGCCTGTCTGACCTCCAGACTACACAGTGTCTGAGTCCCAAATATTATTCAAATGTTTTCCACTCTTTACCCCAGACTTTAACTTTAGATCTAGAATGGCGGAGGGTTCATTCAATAACCACGGTAACTACATCAGCATCCTTCACATCTTGCTCTGATCTTATAGAAACAGGAGACTCTTGATGCTGGCGGGAGGAATTTCCACTCTACCCATCATGAGGTTGCTACAATCTAGCCTATGAATGAAAGTTTACAACGTCGGTGCACAGGTCGAGAGAAATGTGAGTAATCAAGGTGACAGACATTTACACATTCAATACCTCCTTGCACAATATTACCTGCATCTAGCTGATCTAGGGTGTAATCATAAGTCCAACAGTTGCAAACGAGAGTTTCGATTAGACATATTCAGACACGTTTATACCCGTTTTGTTCCGTTTGCTTCCGTTTAAGAAAAGTTTTCTAACAGAATCAGCACCCCTGATTACATGCAAACACCGTTTTCCTTCAGTTGTGGACTTCAGTGCACAACACATCAGCTTTCTGTGACCAGGCAAAACATCTTTCCAAGCCAAACCTTCATATCATAACCACTAACTGCTACACACAGCCTACATTGTTGTCACCATATTAATGTCATTGTCAACATAGCTACCACAGCCAACACGTTAGTAAACCCACTACAATCATGCAGTACGGTGTACAGACAGATAGCAGTTTAGCAGTTACACCGGCAGGCCCCGGTGTAAATAAATATATAAAACCAAAAGCTTACCTTGACTTGGAAGAGTTCCAGTGTTGCATAGCCTTAGCCAGCTAGCTAACATAGCATCCCTCTCTATTTGAGCCGGCTGTTTGAGTAGGCTAAACAAGCTAGCTGCATTGGCTAGCTAAGTAAGTGAATGTGAGAAAAAATATATAACAAAATATAGCTACAGTATCTCTCTCTTTCTCTCTCTCTCACTATCTTTCTGACTTGCTTCTCCTTCATTTTTGTAAGAAATTAAATTGTGCAAAACTGTTTAATTATTGTCTTTCTCTCGATTTGAGTCAACTACTCACCACCTGTTATGCACTAGAGTGCTAGCTAGTTGTAGCTTATGCTTTCAGTACTGGATTAATTCTCTGATACAACATGTCAGTTCATGCTGCAAGAGCTCTGATAGGTTGGAGGACGTCCTCCGAAAGTTGTCATAATTACTGTGTAAGTCTATGAAAGGGGTGAGAACCATGAGCCTCCTAGATTCTGTATTAAATTCAATGTACCCAAGGGAGGACGGAAACTAGCTGACCTCCGGCTACACCATGGTGCTACCCTACAGAGTCCTGTTGAGGCTACTGTAGACCATTGCAAAACAGTGTGGGTTTTTTTTCAATTATTTGGTAACATGAAAATATTTAGGTAAGTTTTATCTAAAAATGACATTCACTGAGGAGGATGGTCTCCCTCTTCTCTGAGGAGGAGCCTCCACTGATACATACATCAACTCAGCAAAAAAAGAAACGGCCCTTTTTCAGGACCCTGTCTTTCAAAGATAATTTGTAAAAATCCAAATAACTTCACAGATCTTCATTGTAAAGGGTTTAAACACTGTTTCCCATGCTTGTTCAATGAACCATAAACACTGAATGAATATGCACCTGTGCAACGGTCGTTAAGACACTAACAGCTTACGGTAGGCAATTAAGGTCAAAGGGGCCTTTCTACTGACTCTGCAAAACACCAAAAGAAAGATGCCCAGGGTCCCTGCTCATCTGTGTGAACGTGCCTTAGGCATGCTGCAAGGAGGCATGAGGACTACCGATGTGGCCAGGGCAATAAATTGCAATGTCCGTACTGTGAGACTATTAAGACAGCACTACAGGGAGACAGGATGTCCTCACCAGACATCACCGGAAACAACATCGCCTATGGGCACAAACCCATCGTTGCTGGACCAGACAGGACTGGCAAAAAGTGCTCTTCACTGACGAGTCACGGTTTTGTCTCACCGGGGGGATGGTCGGATTCACATTTTTCGTCGAAGAAATGAGCATTACACCGATGCCTGTACTCTGGAGCGGGATCGATTTGGAGGGTCCGTCATGGTCTGGGGCGGTGTGTCACAGCATCATCAGACTGAGCTTGTTGTCATTGTAGGCAATCTCAATGCTGTGCGTTACAGGGAAGACATCCTCCTCCCTCATGTGGTACCCTTCCTGCAGGCTCATCCTGACATGCATGGCCCTCCAGCATGACAATGCCACCAGACATACTGCTCGTTCTGTGCGTGATTTCCTGCAAGACAGGAATGTCAATGCTCTGCCATGGCCAGCGAAGAGACGGATCTCAATCCCATTGAGCACGTCTGGGACCTGTTGGATTGAAGGGTGAGGGCTAGGGCCATTCCCCACAGAAATGTCAGGGAACTTGCAGGTGCCTTGGTGGAAATCGGGGGTACCATCTTACTGCAAGAACTGACAAATATGGTGCAGTCAATGAGGAGGAGATGTACTGCAGTACTTAATGCAGCTGGTGATTTTGACCCTCCTTTTATTGTTCAGGGACACATTATTCCATTTATGTTAGTCACATGTCTGTGGAACTTGTTCAGTTTAGTTGTTGAATCTTGTTATGTTCATACAAATATTTACACATGTTAATTAAGTTAGCTGAAAATAAACGCAGTTGACAGTGAGAGAATGTTTCATACAGTACCAGGCAAAAGGTTGGACACACCTCCTCATTCAAGGGTTTTTCTTAATTTGTACTATTTTCTACGTTGTACAATAATAGTGAAGACATCAAAACTATGAAATAACACATATGGAATCATGTAGTAACCAAAAAAGTGTTAAACAAATAAAAATATATTTCATATTTGAGATTCTTCAAAGTAGCCACCATTTGCCTTGATGACAGCTTTGCACACTCTTTGCATTCTCTCAACCAGCTTCACCTTGAATGCTTTTCCTACAGTCTTGAGGGAGTTCCCACATAGGCTGCTTTTACTTCACTCTGCGGTCCAACTCATCCCAAACAATGTCAATTGGGTTGAGGTCGGGTGATTGTGGAGGCCAGGTCATCTGATGCAGCACTCCATCACTCTCCTTCTTGGTCAAATAGCCCTTACACAGCCTGGAGGTGTGTTGGGTCCTTGTCCAGTTGAAAAACCAATGATAGTCCCACTAAGTGCAAACCAGATGTGATGGTGTATCGTTATTTCATAGTTTTGATGTCTTCACTACTATTCTACAATGTAGAAAATAGTGAAAATAAAGGAAAACCTTGGAATAAGTAGGTGTGCCCAAACTTTTGACTGGTACAGTACATCATTTACATACACCAAATGCACAAATATAGAAACACACAAGCACGCAGATCAAAAACACACACAAGCACACATGTGCATAGGCTCACACACACACCACACGCACACGCACACACACGGCTTAGCCAGCAGGGCTGGATGAGGTCGGAAATATGAGCGGTAAACATTTGTATGGACAGATGTGGATTAATGTTCATCTTTTCTTCAAGCCAGAGATTAAACGTGATTTACTGCCTAACAGGTTTTTTTACCATTTTGATTACAGAGAGATAGAGATGGAGAGAGAGACAGACAGATAGACAGAGGGAGGGAGGGAGGGTGGGTGGGTGGAGTGAAGAGACAGAGAGATAGAGATGGAGAGAGAGACAGACAGACAGACAGACAGACAGACAGAGGGAGGGTGGGTGGAGTGAAGAAACAGAGAGATAGAGATGGAGAGAGAGACAGACAGACAGAGGGAGGGAGGGTGGGTGGGTGGAGTGAAGAGACAGAGAGATAGAGATGGAGAGAGAGACAGACAGACAGAGGGAGGGAGGGATTGGGGGAGGGAGTGGAGAGACAGAGTGATAGAGATGGAGAGAGAGACAGAGGGAGGGAGGGATTGGGGGAGGGAGTGGAGAGACAGAGTGATAGAGATGGAGAGGGAGACAGAGGGAGGGAGGGAGGGAGGGAGAGAGAGAGAGAGAGAGAGAGAGAGAGAGAGAGAGAGAGAGAGAGAGAGAGAGAGAGAGAGAGAGAGAAAGAAAAGGAAAGGATACTACATTCTATTGTGCAAAGTGGAGGAATGACACACAATGGTGGTGTTGGTCATGTGTGTGTGTGTGTGTGTGTGTGTGTGTGTGTGTGTGTGTGTGTGTGTGTGTGTGTGTGTGTGTGTGTGTGTGTGTGTGTGTGTGTGTGTGTGTGTGTGTACTGGGGGTTAGTGGGTGATGGGGGGGGGGGGTATTGGCTTAGTCTGCAGTCTATAACGAATGGTTAATGTCGGAAAAAATGAATATGGTCACCATCTGCTCAATGTAATGTGTGTCCAGCCAATGACAAAGACAATGAGAGAAAGGGAAGGGGAGGTGGGTTAGAGAGAGGGAGGTTGGGGGGGGAAGATGAGAGGGGGATAAGAGTAAAAAAAGAGAGTGAGAGATAGTGATAAAGATTAAGCATGTTTGGTATTCCTCAACGATGTGTGCATTAGACATTCATATAATTTTTATTTCAACAGCTTACTCTTAATGAAAAATGGGGCCAGCAAACAAACCCCCCTCTACCTTCACTTATTGGGTTAGAGAGTGCTGGTGTGTGTGTGTGTGTGTGTGTGTGTGTGTGTGTGTGTGTGTGTGTGTGTGTGTGTGTGTGTGTGTGTGTGTGTGTGTGTGTGTGTGTGTGTGTGTGTGTGTGTGTGTGTGTGTGTGTGTGTGTGTGTGTGTGTGTGTGTGTGTGGGTGGGGGGTGGGGCACACGTGTGTGTGTGTGTGGTAGAAAGGCTTCTGCTACTAGATACAATACCCAAGCACACCATGACCCTATACCCTCTTACATGCAGTATGCCCACAAACCCCATTCCTCCACCCTCACACCTTCCCCCCTCCCAGACATACACACCCAGGGTATCATAGGTCTCATATTTAATGCGTGTAAGATTATGGGTAACCGTATAAATTCATGTATCAAATTTATTGTACAAGAGACAAAATTCACAAATTCTACATCACGTCAGAGTCATGTCTGAAGTGTAAAACTAATAATGACTCAATAATCCATGCCTTCTGGGAATCTTATGAAGTCCAAAGGTTTCGGGTGGCATTAGAAAGTTGACTGTCAGAAATATTACAATGTAAATGTACTTTTAATCCGTTTGTCTGCATTTTTCATATGAGGGTGCAGTGAGATACCTGATGGGTTCGATGATACTTTTCTTGTCAATCATCTTTATGAAAATGTATACTTAAAAACTGAGAATCAACCAATCCTCCGTTGTTAACGCAATGTACGGGTCAAATGCTTCATTATCTAAAAATGTAAAGTGCGTGGGCTACGGAGAGAAACAAAATGGTGCAGTTTGAAGGCATGTGGCGGAAAGTGTAGCTGGCGCTGGATATGGGGGTGTGTGCTAGTGGGTCTGGGCAGGTGTGATGTAGTTGATGTTTGTATGATGTTGTCGTTTGTACAGTATGTGTATGTTTTGTATTGTTATTAAAATAGTTTTAAATATATACAGCACCAGTCAAGAGTTTGGACACACCTACTCATTCAAGGATTTTTCTTTATTTTTACTATTTTATACATTGTAGAATAATAGGGAAGACATCAACACTATGAAATAACACATATGGAATCATGTAGTAACCAAAAAAGTGTTAAACAAATCCAAATATATTTTAGATTATTAAAATAGTCAGCCTTTGCCTTGATGACAGCTTTGCACACTCTTGGCATTCTCTCAACCAGTTTCATCATTTTGTGCCTTGTTAAAAAAAAAAAGTTTTTGAGCCAATCAGTTGTGTTGTGACAAGTGAGGGGTGGTATACAGAAGATAGCCCCATTTGGTAAAAGACCAAGTCCATATTATGTCAAGAACAGCTCAAATAATCAAATAGAAAGGACAGTCCATCATTACTTGATGAAGGACTGAAGGTCAGTCAATGTGGAACATTTCAAGAACTTTGAATGTTTCTTCAAGTGCAGTCACAAAAACCATCTAGGATGAAACTGTCTCTCATGAGGACTGCCACAGGAAAGTAAGACCCAGAATTACCTCTGCTGCAGAGGATAAGTTCATTAGAGTTACCAGCCTAAGAAATTGCAGCCCAAATTCATGCTTCACAGAGTTTTTGTGACAGACACATCTCAACATCAACTGTTCAGAGGAGACTGTGTGAATCAGGACTTCATGGTCGAATTGCTGCAAAGAAACCACTAAAGGACACCAATAAAGAATAGGCTTGGTTGGGTCAATAAACAGGGTGGAAATCTGTCCTTTGGTCTGATGAGTCCAAATTTGAGATTTCTGATTCTAACCGCCTTGTCTTTGTGAGGCGCAGAGTAGGTGAATGGATGATCTCCACATGTATGGTTCCCACCGTGAAACATGGAGGAGGTGTGATGGTGTGGGGGTGCTTTGCTTGTGACACTGTCTGTGATTTATTTAGAATTCAAGGCGCACTTAACTAACATGGCTATCACAGCATTCTGCAGCAATACGCCATCCCATCTGGTTTGCGCTTAGTTGGACTATAATTTGTATTTCAACAGGACAATGACCCAACACACCTCCAGGCTGTGTAAGGGCTATTTGACCAAGAAGGAGAGTGATGGAGCGCTGCATCAGATGACCTGTCCTCCACAATTACCCGAACTCAACCCAAATTAGATGGTTTGGGATGGCTACTAGGGTGGCTACTTTGAAGAAACTAAAATCTAAGATATATTTGGATTAATTTACCATTTTTGGGTTACTACATGATCCCATATGTGTTTTTTCATAGTACAATGTAGAAAATAGTAAACATACAGGAAAACCCTGGAATGATTGTGTCCAAACCTTTGACTGGTACTGTATATATATGTTGATTATTGGTAATCAGTAGATTAGAGTGTCAGATTATCAGCAGTACCAGGAACAGATGTTAGAAATAACAGATGTGTATGTGTATGTTCTCCTAGTGCTACAGTGGCTGTGGCAGTGACAACGTCTGTCCACCACACACTTACCTGACTAATCTTACACCTGCTATCATACAATTACATATAGACCTTCATTTGATAAGATATCTGTGACTGCTACTGTATTCACATCAAAGCAACTTGTGGTTTTGTCTTCAGACTGTTAGACATTTTATGTGGTTCAAGGATGGCCTTGCCCTCTCTATCCAGGGATAAATGCATGGCACTTTCAGTTAATATGAAGTGTTTACGCTGTTATTTGTTTTATTGAAACAAAAAAATATATTTTCACCCTGAGAATGTTTGGATGTTAGTTTATTTTCATTGGCTTCCAGGTGGTCAGATGTGTAAATACACAGTTATCCCAGTGGCTGGGCTGTGTAGTCCTGGTGTAGCCTGTCAGCTGCTAGCCTTCCTGCCATACCCAGCCGGGTTCAGTTCAGATTGCTCCAGATTAAGCGACGGGGGCACCCTGAGAGAAACCATGATCCATATTAAAGCTGCATAAAATGAAAATTGCAAAGATTTAGCGACGGATCATACGCCCCGGCAAATTTAATCACAACCTGGTTGCTGTGCATGTGTGTGTCTCATCTGCATAATACAGAAGCCATAGCAACATCAGGATTATGGATGTAGTCTGTATCCACCAAGTGCTCTCATTTGTATCATAATCATTTGTCTGCCCTTCTGATCTTTTCCCCATCTCTTACTGCTACCCAAGAGCATAATGGGGCACCTCCAGTTTACACATATGTGAATAAACATGGCAATGTGTGAGCACTTGTGTGTGCGTGCGAGCGTGCATGCGTGTGTGTGTGTGTGTGTGTGTGTGTGTGTGTGTGTGTGTGTGTGTGTGTGTGTGTGTGTGTTTGTGGGGTGATATTGTTCCTGTGTTAACTACTTTAACCTCTAAATACTGTCAGTGAACAGGGTATTGGGGAGTCTAGTAATAGTGGGGGTGGATTTGAATTGCCCCTACTCTAACAGAGCAAATTCATTTATTTAAAAACAAATCTTTGCGATGCTATTGTGTCTGGCCTGATGTTTGAGACTTCCATCACCATCATCGTTATCAACCTCATAATTATCCTCATCATCATCATAGTCATCCTCATCATCATCATAGTCATCGTAGTGTTCAATACTGTACAAAGGAAGTGTTTCTCTTGCTTGTGCCCTCACTTGATTTCCCTGTGAGAGTGTCAGGGGTGTTTTATCCTCCAGGTCTTCTGTGTGTAGTTGGACACTGCAGCCCCAGGCTCTGTATACCTGGATAGCAACACCTTGAGATGGGGGATTCATGACTTTGTGTCCTATTTGTGCTCACCTGTATCTGTGTCTCCAAGACAACTAAACACACGTGTTGCCTGAGTGAAAATTATTTCTCTCTCGCTCTCTCTCTCTCGCTCTCTCTCTCTGTTGCCTGAGTGAAAATTATTTCTCTCTCGCTCTCTCTCTCGCACGCTCTCACCCAACTTTCTCAGCTTTTGTTGCTATAATTATGATCTGAATATTGATAATATTACTTTAATGTCTAACAATGTGTTATGGTAGCGAATGTAAGAAAGATTTAACACAACAGGCCTAATGACTGTAGTGGCACTATAAGTTAGACAGCCTGATGGAGACATAAAGAAAACTAGTAGACACCATCCTGTCCACCCTGCTTTCCATCCTACCCACTCTCCTCCTACCCTACACTCACAGAGCCAGATACAGATCCAGGGTAAGTGGTGGGGGGTCTACAAGTGTGTGTGTGTGTGTGTGTGTGTGTGTGTGTGTGTGTGTGTGTGTGTGTGTGTGTGTGTGTGTGTGTGTGTGTGTGTGTGTGTGTGTGTGTGTGTGTGTGTGTGTGTGTGTGTGTGTGTGTGTGTGTGTGTGTTGCGTAAATGGCAGCTGATCATGGTTTCTTATTGTTGAGCCTGCCACTGTGAGGATTAAGTTAAAAGAGGAGGGGGTTCCCCTCCCTCCCTCCCTCCCTCCCTCTCTCTTTCACTCTTCCTCACATACTCCCTCACACACTCTCTCTCTCGCTCGCTCCCTCTCTCACTCACTCCTAGAGTGCTAATGGTTTTCATGGTTACACTTCTCAGTGAGTGCTGTTGCCACTGTTGCTTCCACTTATTCACTCATATAAGATGGATTTCAACAGGGTTTGGGGTCAATTCAGTTTCCAATTTAGTCCATCAGGAAGTAAATTGAAATTCAATGAATTAACTGAAATGTTTAATTTCTATGTGTATTTCTTAACAGTAAAATACCTGTATAAGTAGGTAGGTTTGTTTAGCAGGAATCAGGGTCAAATACAATGCCTCCCCTTTAACTCTCCATCCCCTTCCTTTCTTCATTAAATCCTGTTCATTATCCATTTGTTCCTCCATAATCCATTCGTCTAGGACGGTTACTGTAACTGATCCATGTCTTTGTCATCAGTACCCCCACACACATTAAAAGGCTATAGAAAGATCCCCCCAGGGTCATAAGCTACAACATTTGGGTCGCCAAACCCAAAACCCAAAACCCACCCACCCACCATTCACCCCCCCACCCCTCTCCAGACCAATTATTCTTAATTCCATTCTGTACTTGTTAATAGCCCCCCCCTCTCCAAAATCCCAGGCCCCATATCATCTCCCCCCACTCACATGTCCTCCCCCCTTGTCCCTATCTAACATCCCACACCCCCTCACAAGCATCTGCGTTCAAGGCACCCCCCCCATTACACAATACTACCCTTGTAATGTTTCCAATCTCTCTGTCTCTGTGAATCTAACACCTTAGGCACTTGTCTGCCTTACACTGTTGAAACACCCTGTGTGTGTATGTGTGTGTGTGTGTGTGTGTGTGTGTGTGTGTGTGTGTGTGTGTGTGTGTGTGTGTGTGTGTGTGTGTGTGTGTGTGTGTGTGTGTGTGTGCGTGCGTGCATATATGTCAGGAAGCAGACTACCGCCTGTTTACCTCTGCAAACATGATTAAATCACATACCATCTAGTAACCCCCCATTAAATCCTCTGAACCCAGCCATATTACATATCTACCAAACAAAAGAAACTCAATCAGAAGCATCAACCAGGCCAAGGCCTTCTTCACCAGCTTATCCAGTCCCATTGCCGGGATTAAAATGAAAATGGAGCCGGGACATTATCAGAAATCCTCATGTTCACAATACCAGAAAGATCAGGAGTGTGTGTGTGTGTGTGTGTGTGTGTGCGTGTGTGTGTGTGTGTGTGTGTGTGTGTGTGTGTGTGTGAAGGGAGGGGGATGATACAAATGTATCCTATGTAATTCCCTGTTAGGGATCACAAAGTATTGTTTTTTTGCCTTCATTGTTTGAAATATTAATACAAGGACAATGGCGACCGGAAAGGGGATTGGGCCACAGCTTTATTTCTTAACCAATTAAGATCCTATTTCCATCCTAAAAAAAGACCCAAAGTTGATGAAATGTAGAGTGGTTTAGTATGATGACATGTTTCATATTTTAAGAGGATGGTCAATGAACACCTGTAGAGAAAAACAGAAAAACATTCCTCCAAATTACTGAATCCTCTTGCTGTTTCTCCACAATAATATCAGTGAAATACTAGTTGTTTTCTTTACTTCAAAATCTCCCAATCATCCTTATTTGTTTTCTCAACAGAGATGATTTGTTCGAAATGCGTGAATGAGATGCACAAATGTATTTTCAATAGCTCTGTAGCTCAATATGTGGATGCATGTGTCTACTGTGTGAACGTGTAGCTGTAGTCTCAGTAACAATAAGGCACGCTCTGTATTACTGTTGCTTCACTGCACTTCCTGGGAATAATCCCTCACACAGGAGAGAACGACAAGCCACCTGGACACACCAACGTACAGTATGGGGCTTCATTCACACACACACATACACACACACACACAACCTCACACACACTGTGCCCAGCTACCCACCATATAACCCCTCCGTCAGTCTTTCATTCATACATAATGTCAACATTTCTTATTTTCTCTTTCTCTCCACTGCACCTCTCTCTTTCTTTTTTCTCTTTCCCTTTCTCTCCCTCCCGCTCTCTCTTTCTCATCTTTCAATCTCTCCCTTTCTTTCTTTCTTTCCCTCTATCCCACTCCTCCTTCACTCCCTCTCTCTGTCAGCATCAGAGGTGATAGAGGACTGTCATCCATCCATCTGTCCATCGCTCCACCTCCAAAGTCATCTCCTCCATTAACACACCAGTGTAATGAAGACAGTAAATGAGACACACAAACACCCCTGTGATCTAATGGGCTAGCCCTTTACTGGGAGACTGATGGGTGGGGGTTTCATGTACACACGCACACACACACACACACACACACACACACACACACACACACACACACACACACACACACACACACACACACACACACACACACACACAGTCACACACACACATAATGATATATAGCTAATTAATACTACTATTTTATTGACCTTGCGACTGTATGTGTTTCAATAATTTCCTGTACTGGTTAGAACATACAGTGGGGAGAACAAGTATTTGATACACTGCCGATTTTGCAGGTTTTCCTACTTACAAAGCATGTAGAGGTCTGTAATTTTTATCATAGGTACACTTCAACTGTGAGAGACGAATCTAAAACAAAAATCCAGAAAATCACATTGTATGATTTTTAAGTAATTAATTTGCATTTTATTGCATGACATAAGTATTTGATCACGTACCAACCAGTAAGAATTACGGCTCTCACAGACCTGTTAGTTTTTCTTTTAAAGCCCTCCTGTTCTCCACTCATTACCTGTATTAACAGCACCTGTTTGAACTCATTACCTGTATAAAAGACACCTGTCCACACACTCAATCAAACAGACTTCAACCTCTCCACAATGGCCAAGACCAGGGAGCTGTGTAAGGACATCAGGGATACAATTGTAGACCTGCACAAGGCTGAGATGGCTACAGGACAATAGGCAAGCAGCTTGGTGAGAAGGCAACAACTGTTGGCGCAATTATTCGAAAATGGAAGAAGTTCAAGATGACGGTCAATCACCCTCAGTCTGGGGCTCCATGCAAGATCTCACCTCGTGGGGCATCAATGATCATGAGGAAGTTGAGGGATCAGCCCAGAACTATACGGCAGGACCTGGTCAATGACCTGAAGAGAGCTGGGACCACAGTCTCAAAGAAAACCATTAGTAACACACTACGCCGTCATTGATTCATTTCCTGCAGCGCACGCAAGGTCCCCCTGCTCAAGCCAGCGCATGTCCAGGCCCGTCTGAAGTTTGCCAATGACCATCTGGATGATCCAGAGGAGGAATGGGAGAAGGTCATGTGGTCTGATGAGACAAAAATAGAGCTTTTTAGTCTAAACTCCTGTATCTAAACTGCATCAAATACTTGTTCTCCCCACTGTAAATATATATCAACAAGAATTGAATCGCTCCTCCTTTAGTTAACATGTACTGGAGCTATCAACAACTGTGTCGCAGAACAAAACGCACACTTCCTTGAAAATAAACAAAAGGTGATTGTTTTTCTGTTATTTCCTACCAGAGAAAAACAATCAGTCCCAACAATAAAGGTGTTATAGATTAGATAGGAATGGATTGCCTTTGTGTTATTCTCTTCTTATTTGCATTCTATGAAAAATCATAACAAGGTAGTGGAGCTGAGGCTTATCCAGAGCATTAGCTGGAGTGGCATTAGGCCTAGCTTTAGCTCTGTTTAGGGTTAGCTGTTAGCTTAGCTACTGTACTGTACTATGCACCTATATATAGCCTATACTCTAGTACTGCAGGACGACCTCTTCTGATATCCTTCCTTTTAAAGGCGGTCTCTCTTGCTCTCTTTGTCTCGTTCTCTCTCCAGCTCTCTCTTTCTCTAATCTCTTTCTTTCTCTCTCTCCTTCTGCTGATGTCATACAGTAAGACAATTTCCCCAATGCTATTGTCCTCGAGAAACCTCAATCTGAAAAAAATGGAAAATCCATTTTCCATATTAGAATATTTCAAAGGAATTATCCCCCACGCAAAACTCGCTAAAACCCCCTCTCATTCCCACTAATCCTTCAAAGTCGCTCTGATATCACCTGCTACTCAGTTGGACAGTGTCAACGCTATCAACAAGTCAAACCCAAATAATATAAGTAGGCCCCCACTGTGATGATTAAAAGGAGACTCTCCCTCCCTCTTGCCTCCTCCTCATCCTACTTCTCCTCCTCCTTTCTAGCCTCTCCCTCCCTTTCCTTCTCCCTCTTCCTATTTTCTCTTGTTCTACAATTGAACATAAGCCATTCAGTCCACTTCTTTGGATGAACTACTTACGTCATCCCTCTTACCATGCTACTAATACACCAAACGCATTCTCGAATTCAATGTATTGAGACAGAAATGGGAACAATAGCAAAGGAGAGACAGAAAATACAACACCACCAACTGCGGGCCCAGAAGGGCGGGGGAGGGCACGCGCCGATCATCGATGTCCATCATTTTGACAGTAACCATCCAAAAAGGAATTCAAAACCTTTTCAATTTCCATATGTACTATTTGTTTAAGTATAAGGGGATGTCAGTAAACAAATGCCGTGGTCAAGGCTACGACGGCACCAGTGTAATGAGTGGAGCTTACTCAGGTGTTCCAAAGCGTATTTCAGGCCGAGAGTCTAATGCTTGTTCTTGTAGTTCATTATGAGTTTTAGTTGACAAAAGGATCTCTCCACAGAAGCGACAGTTACAGGGATGGTAAAAATAGATTGATTGCTATAGCAACATCATTGAAACTGGGCAGAAGGGAGTGGTGCTTAAAGTACAGCAGTTCTGCAACATCTTTAATTGAGCCTCTTGTTCTCCTTAATTGCCACGTTACAGAAAGAGACTAACTGTATAGGGAACTCTGGGGAAGGGTCGTCTGGATTATGGACAGACAATCAATTGGCAGATGCAAACAGATTATCATCTTTAAAAGTTCTTGTGGGTTTGAACAAAAAAAGCGGTCGCAATTTCGTTAATACTGGTGAACTGGCTTTTAGATTGAGTGGTTGCATTATCACCAGTGCCTTATCTCAGGTATATTTTGGCATGCATCATTCAAGACTAAGTTTACATTGTGTGCAGTGCAATGGGCATATAATGTACAGGCAATATCCAGTATAGAAAACAGGCAGACCCACAACCTAGACCTAAAGGCCGTGGTAACAACCGTTGCACACAAAAAATGAGGACTCTCAAGTTGGATTTAATTTGATTTAATTGACCTTGAATATTGCAGCCCATTGTGAATGCTATTAGCCAGACAAAACCCGCTGAGTTCAACAATAAATTATCCTCACGCCGAACACTCTTTTCCTTATTGTTAGGCTGATGTGTAATTCTTATCTTATTTTTTTATTGTCTCTTTAAAATATTGATTGATTGATGATTGAGACCTGCCACTAGTGAGCCTCATGTCACCCAGCAAGCCTCCACAGTGTTGGCCCTTGTAATTGGTCCTGCAGTGAAAGCAGAAACCCCCCAGAGATTTAGAGGCAGCGCAACAAAACCCCTCAAGTACACCACTTCCCTGCATGGCTTCAGATACACAACAGTGGAGTCCAGCTCCAGATACACAACAGTGGAGTCCAGCTCCAGATACACAACAGTGGAGTCCAGCTTCAGATACACAACAGTGGAGTCCAGCTTCAGATACACAACAGTGGAGTCCAGCTCCAGATACACAACAGTGGAGTCCAGCACCAGATACACAACAGTGGAGTCCAGCACCAGATACACAACAGTGGAGTCCAGCTCCAGATACACAACAGTGGAGTCCAGCACCAGATACACAACAGTGGAGTCCAGCACCAGATACACAACAGTGGAGTCCAGCACCAGATACACATCAGTGGAGTCCAGCTCCAGATACACATCAGTGGAGTCCAGCTCCAGATACACAACAGTGGAGTCCAGCTCCAGATACACAACAGTGGAGTCCAGCACCAGATACACATCAGTGGAGTCCAGCTCCAGATACACATCAGTGGAGTCCAGCTCCAGATACACAACAGTGGAGTCCAGCTCCAGATACACATCAGTGGAGTCCAGCTCCAGATACACAACAGTGGAGTCCAGCTCCAGATACACATCAGTGGAGTCCAGCTCCAGATACACAACAGTGGAGTCCAGCTCCAGATACACAACAGTGGAGTCCAGCACCAGATACACAACAGTGGAGTCCAGGACTAAGCAGATTATCACAATAGGATAAAGTGCCCATAAGAGCCTTTAGTAACTGTAGCTCTGTGGGAGAGAACAATGGGTCTGAGTGGTGGAAGTTGCTAGAGGATTCGGCCCACCCACCTCCAACCCACTCTCTTCTGTCAAGCCTGCTTTTCCTGTAAACCCATGACCTTCAAAGCTCTCAGGTGACCCTGTGTTTGCAAGCTTCAATGGAAAAGTCTTCCATTACAAATCAGAATCAAATTGCAATGGATGGCTGCAGTGGAGTCATCTTAAATCAATCAAAACACAATATGCAGTAGGCATTTACTTCACAACCTAAACGTGAAAACAAACCCTCTAATGTGAAAATCCTTATTGTGTCCTCCTCCTACACAAGACAATACATGTCTGTGTCTGTGTGTCTGTGTTTGCTCGTGTGTGTGTCTGTCTGTGCGTGTTTGCGCACATGTGTGTATGTGTGTGTATGTGTGTGTGTGTGCGCGTGTGTGTGTGTGTCTGGGAGAGCGACTGGAGCATTGAAATGACATGAAGAGTTATTTGGGTCGTAATGAAGCTGCTTAATGAAATCAGTGCCCTTGAAAGTTCTTCATCAATTACAGCCCCCCACCTCCCCTCCCCTCCGCTCTCTCTCTCTCTTTGCTCCATTCCAGCCTGTCAGCTAATCCACGTGTACCCCACAATATTAATTAAACACAGCGTTTCCTGAAGTACTTAACTGAAGCACTATTATTGATAATGAGCAGGTTTAAAGGAGTCACATCCCTCCAAAATGACTTTTTAAACCGTCCTTATTAAGCAGAAAATGAGACCCAAATGGGCCTACAAGCTCCTCATTAAAAGCCACTGATCCATGGCCATGCGCATGTTCCAACTCTTTTAATTAGGCGAGCGCGAGACGATCTGCGGCAGGGAAACGCCATTAATCTTGCCTTTCATTCAGGAGGGTACTGCACCCCCTGCACCCCTGTCCCGCTCACTTCCAAGACCCATCTTCATCCTATATGTCTGACACATCTTCATCCTATAACACCCTGTTGTAGTACACACATACAGATGTAGGATCTTAATTTGACCCAGTTTGCTACAGCAGGAAATTATTGAATTATTATGTGTTTGTGTTTACACAGACAGCTCAATTTTTATGTTTTGCCCAATTATTGGTCTTTTGCCAAATCATAATAGATATTTTTCCAGAAATGGACTGTGTAAATGTAACCTTAGTGGATTATAATTTATGAAACATTTGTAGAGGCTGATACAGTACATTTTTCTTAAGGGAAAAACAAGTCTGAAATTTCAACGTAGAAATACATTACACCTCAAATACATTACACGTTTTAAATGTCCTGCAACAGGGTGATCAAATTAAGATCCTACATCTGTAGGTACAATTTAAAAGGAAAGTAGATGAAAGGGGAAAACACCAAACAAAGATTGTATTGTGTAAAAGCAGTTACAGTTAGGCAGTGGTGAAGGATGACAATAAGATGCAGGATAGGCAGTGGTGAAGGATGACAATAAGATGCAGGATAGGCAGTGGTGAAGGATGACAATAAGATGCAGGATTGGCAGTGGTGAAGGATGACAATAAGATGCAGGATAGGCAGTGGTGAAGTATGACAATAAGATGCAGGATTGGCAGTGGTGAAGGATGACAATAAGATGCAGGATAGGCAGTGGTGAAGGATGACAATAAGATGCAGGATAGGCAGTGGTGAAGGATGACAATAAGATGCAGGATAGGCAGTGGTGAAGGATGACAATAAGATGCAGGATAGGCAGTGGTGAAGGATGACAATAAGATGCAGGATAGGCAGTGGTGAAGGATGACAATAAGATGCAGGATAGGCAGTGGTGAAGGATGACAATAAGATGCAGGATAGGCAGTGGTGAAAGATGACAATAAGATGCAGGATAGGCAGTGGTGAAGGATGACAATAAGATGCAGGATAGGCAGTGGTGAAGGATGACAATAAGATGCAGGATAGGCAGTGGTGAAGGATGACAATAAGATGCAGGATTGGCAGTGGTGAAGGATGACAATAAGATGCTAGTGCGACAACCAGTGCGAGTGGCCTGGTTTCACTAACGGAGGTTAATTTGGCCTAAGTAGGCCTATTGATGCACACCTCACACATACACACACACACACACACACACACACACACACACACACACACACACACACACACACACACACACACACACACAAACATACACCCAGTCCCAAACTCACATTGATGATGAGAGTTAAATGCATCTTCATTTCCTGTGTGTGTGTCTATGAGTGGCTGTGGAGGGTGGGGCCGGCCCTGCCTGCCTGCCTGTCACTGTGTCTCCGCATGGAGGATTATGGATGGCCAACTACATCGCATTTGGCATTAATTAATGAGGATAACGAACTCCCCCTGCTCCCACAAAACCACGGCCCTCGTCAGCTGGTACGGAACAGGGTGATGGGTGAGGGTATTCGGTGTGTGTGTGTGTGTTCAGCTGGTACGGAGCCGGGTGTTGGGTGAGGGTACTCTGTGTGTGTCTGTGTTCATCTGGTACGGAGCAGGGAGCTAGATGCGGAGGGTGTAGTAGGTGTGTGTGTGTGTGTCTGTGCCCCCATTTCCCTCCATTTCCCCCAAAGTTCCCCACCAGTCAGTGGTGTGTCTGAGGACCATTACAGAGATTAGGCTGTGCCAAGGTAACGGATGCCCCCGTTTGTCAACTCACATCTTCTGTCAAGACCACAGGCCAAGAGGGAGGGAGGGATAATAGTTGGTGAGACCGGGAAATCAAAAAGAAAGGGTGGGGTGGGGTGGAGGGAGTGAAAGGGGTCAGAGGCAGTGACAGAGCGAAAGAGCTCTTTTGATTCTAAAGTGATTAGGAATATCAATGTAGCCCTGCCATTAGATACTGTATAGTAACATTGGTCCAGCCAAGTGCTTAAAGATGCACACAGTAAAATAATATGTTTTGTGCAAAATAGTTTTTTTTGGGACACAACTCCATAGCACAGTATAATCTTAAACAATGCTATAGACGGAGGCAAATCAGCTCCTCCATGTTCATGTTGTCCTGCAGTCTCCCCTCCCTGCTCCTCTCGTCTCCCCTCCCTCTCTCTAGGCCCAGCCCCAGCTCGTCTACACAGTCTGGGTTTACAATGTGTGGTGTCAGGTGCCTTGTGGCGATAGGCAAAACGCTTTGCCTGACTGCCATGTTCTGAAGTTTTGCGGCCATATGAACACATAGTCCTCCCCCCAACACTACCCCCCATTACCCATCTGATGAGGGTAATGAATGGAAGACCCGGACCCATCTCTCCACACTCGCAGCAACGTCGCCCCGAATCACATGGCTCCTCGGAACCAACTGACTCACCCGTTCATTGCTTCTGACAAGGCGGGGCTGGGAGGGAGGAGAGCAGTGATGTCATAGAGGAATGGAACACTGGGGGGTCCTTCCAGTGCCACTGCAGGCACAATAACACAGAGCCATCAGCACTTCCCTCTCTCACGCTATACCTCTTTTTAACATGTTTCCCTTTGTCTCCCTCCTTCTTTCTCTCTGCTACCAGAACTACCAGAATCAGGCACACACAGAAACATACCCCCCACCCCAAACTCACACAGGCTCTATTGTTTATGCAAACTTTCCCCCCTTCCACCACTTGATCGTGCCCAAACACCCCTGTTTCCAGTATCAATTGGCATCTAACAGAACAGGTTTGCCTCCCTGAGCAGATTTGAACAAAAACCTGCAAAGCATTTTATTCTAAAGCACAGCCCACCCCCCCTCATCCCCAACCCCGCCAACAACCCTCTGCAGTATGTATGTTTTTTTGTGAGTGCGTTCGTGTGTGTGTGTGTCTGTGTGTGCGTGTGTGTGTTTGTCCTCTGTGTATACGAGTGTGATAAAGAGTGTCACAATGTGCATCAGACACGAAGGCCAGTCTCTGAGAGAGCGTAATTAGAGAAAGCAGCGCTGTCAGAAGCATTAGAGAGAGGTTGGCACTTAAGGGCATATGTTTTTACTACTATACCATCGGGTTGTGGAAAAGCACAACAACATACATCAAAGCTCACGGCCCTGCTAATGAAATCACTCCCTTCTGATCCCACTGAGAACAAACACAAACGTTTACAGACACCAGAGATGCAGCTTAGTACTGTGCACTAGATTGGACACAGTTGTGCAGGTAGGCAGGAATGTGCTGGGATATGTGTTGGTCTACATAACATCACTGAGGGCATGTGTGTGCATTCCAAATGTGTGTGTGTGTGTGTGTGTGTGTGTGTGTGTGTGTGTGTGTGTGTGTGTGTGTGTGTGTGTGTGTGTGTGTGTGTGTGTGTGTGTGTGTGTGTGTGTGTGTGTGTGTGTGTGTGTGTGTGTGTGTGTGTCAACAAGAGTCAGTATATGAGTAGGCTATGTACATCACGTAATATATGATGAAGTTATCTAGACAGATTGGGAGGGATTTCATTATGGTGCCATTATCATAAATACTGATAATATTTAGGTATCGCATTTAGTTGAACTAATAAACAGCAGTCTATAAACTATTTATAAATAGTTTAAAATCTCTTTAGAAAGTGGCATATTTTGTTGTTGGTTTCGTTATTGTTGGCAATACAAATTACATTTCAAGGGCAAATAAGAGTTGAAAAAGATTTGAAATAATTATTTCAGAGTTAGTGTTTCCTTCTAGACCCTGGTCTGAATGTGCCACACACCAAGGTCAAGAACGCACCAATATAGTTGATATTCTAATAATTAATCAATTGTCACCCTGAAACGTACAAGCTACAGCGATATTGAAAGTTGTCTCCATGAACACATACTGTATCAAGTGATAAACCATGCAGTTTACCGGAGACACTGGGAAACTGACCATACAGACTTCCGTGCAAAAAGGCAGCCGTCTCATCCAAGCCAATTAGCTGAAGTGGATAGTGATTGAGCTCGAGACAGAGGCTATGGCCTAAAATCAACAGCACCGTTTGTCACAACGAATCCCCGATCCTCTGCCTGTCACGCGGGGCTGCTGAGGAGTCGTCTGTCATCAGAACTCCAATTTGAGATGCCAGAGGTGGCATGCTGTTATGACATCCATCTAAACTGTTATAGAGTGACTGGGGCAACCCTTAGCGACAAAACAGAGAGACTGAATGATTGGTCTTCTCGTTAATCACTCAATCTTTCCTATTATATTAAATTCACGTCTATCTTCTGTTTGAATACATGGCCAGGTGTCCCACCTTGGCACAGCTAAGGAATAGGCTGGTTTAACCCACAGACAGACTCATGCGTAAAAGGTGGAAAGGTGCTAAGTTAAGTCACAGTGACACTGACTGAAAAGTACCTCGCTCTTTCTCTCTCTCGCCATTTTATTGCAACCGAACTTTTCTTTGGAGGTAGCCTATTGTAAAAAACAAATAGAAATGTACATCAAATCTGCCACGTAGGCCTAAATGTATGCCTACATTGACGACAGGTGTGATTAGTCGGAGGTCTCATTAAACTGTAAAAATGTTAGTTTAAATTGGTATAATAATTACCGAAAATATTTATAACACAGACTACAACGTGTTGCTATTGGTGAAAAAGGCACACCATTTCCTTGTTTTTGATTAGGATAATTTTAAATAAGTCAATTTCTGCAGAATTATTTATTAAGTTGATAAGGAGTTGTTTTAGTGTGCATGAGTTTTCTGTAAGCCTAATTTATTTGTACTGTTCTGAAAACGATAGGACTACAGTAAATGTGTTTGACTATCCTTCATTTAAAATATAGGCCTACAGCGAAAACAATCGTATTTCTCAGATAAGGATTAAGCTATATATTCCACCTCTTAGTTTTCCATGCAATGCACTGCCCTGCAAATCAAAACTGCCCTCTGTAACGTTCATCGAATTAATGAGACGAGGGAGACAGGAGTTGGAATCGTCTTAATAATCCGGCTGGGTTGGAGAAAACTCGCCGAGGCCTCGCAATCACCCAAATATCGGGAGACAGGTCCTGGGCGCCCGGGGCGGCTCTTGCGCCGTTCCCTTCAGCGCCACCGACCCCTCAGCACGCCAGCGGGCCCCACCAGCCAGACCCGGCTCGTTTACTGCGATATAAATGTATCTCTTCATGTCAAAGGGGTGTTTAATGGGGGGGGGAAATAGAGCGGATCACTCAACGAAGTTTCTAATTAATTTTGTGGAACCCATTCATTCGCGACATTACGCAGAAATGAATGATGGATAGGTTTGTCAACGTCATGAAGCCTAGAAAAACTAGGAGTGAGATTAGGTGTTAATTGCTGTGATTTTCCATCGAGAATTGTAGACAGGCCTACTGTAGGTTTATATGAAAAAAATGTGTGAAAAGAGTGCATTTCCTAAATTGTTGTGAGATAATTTATTATAGCCTATTGCTGATACTCACCTGGAAATCCACATGGGTAGCCTAATCACGGTCAGTTTATTTATTAAATTAAGACGTCTGGTAAACGACAAACCATTTTAACAAATTGTAGGCTACAACTGAAAAACGTGTGGTAAATTGGCAATTAAAATGTTAATTACAAACATAACTATGGTATGTATTTGTGTCTGAATCACCTGACCACTGTCCCAAAAGCTATAAAACAACAAATCAGTTCAGTTCAGTGTTAATAAACTCTAGATAAAGTAAAATGATTTGAATGTGTCAATTTAATTTTGTGCATGGTTTTGGTGTGTGGAATCAAGTTTAAGGAAAAATACAAATAGCAGCCTATTCGAGCATAGATATGTGTTTTATTTATAAAGACATATAAACAATATATGAAATTCATGTTGCAACACAACCAAATGCTTCGTCAGGCTGTTGTTTTGAAAACCAATGCCATAGCAGTACTTTGATCAAGTAGTTTTCCACAGTTGTACAATAGCTTACAATCATGTGAATTGTGCAATAACCAAACCAAAATCCTCAATACATCTTTTCAAAAATATATGACATAATAAACTAGTGTTTCCCCACATAGCATCAGTTAAAATCAGGGAAGTTAATTCAAAATGTACAGTGCTGCAAAATAATTTGGACACTGGAAAGCATTTTCGTCATCTCTCTCCGTATTTTTCTTAGTTTTGCTGAATGTTGCATAGTACACAAGAATAAGATATTTAGATCACTCATAACTTTTGCAAGGGTACCGTTTTTATGGCCACACATAAAATGTCAAACTGTCAATTAAAACAAGGGAAGTCACGGCCACAACAACTCATCAAATTCCTGTAACTCTGAGGAGAGTTTAGGGAAAGATAAACACTTTCTCCCATATATAAAAAAATAAGCTATTTTTTAGCTCCAACCCTGACATTAATGTAGCCTTTAGTAAAGGCCAGTGTTGTTTTTCATGTTTTTGTTCAATCTGGATGAAACATGGCAGCTGTTATTTAAACATAGTTTAGGATTTACGCATTAGACTTTATTCTGTAGGCCTAGTCCCCATTCCAACGTATTCAAATAACTATAGAAAGTGGGAGAGAGAGACCGATATATGGATACAATTGGATGAAGTTCAGGTATATACAGAGAAACGATATCAAGGCTTGTCGTTGTGGTGCTTGAAGAGACTTGCAGTTGTCCCTGAGTATTTATCGGCGTGGGAGGCGAGTGCCGAGCCCGTGAAAGGGTACACGGCCGCCTGTCCAAAGGGTGCAAGGGCGGTGGGGATGGGCGAGTTGATGCTCTGTCCCTGGTTCAGATAAGCCACCAGCCGCCTCATCTCCTCCAGAGCCTGAGCCTGCATGAGGATGTAGTTCTTGGCCAGGAGGAGAGTGGCTATTTTGGAGAGTTTCCTCACCGACGGGCTGTGCGCATATGGGATCACAGAGCGCAGGCCGTCTAGTGCATCGTTCAGGTCGTGCATCCGTCTCCTCTCGCGCGCATTGATGCTCAGGCGCAGAGACCGCTGCTCCTTGGGCTTCTTAGAAAGGGGACCCCCGTGTTTGTCATCGTCGAAGCCCGAGCCCCTCTTCCGGGGGTCCAGAGGGTCAAAACTGTCGTCGTCATCGCTGGTCTGCTCCCCGCCGCTCTCGTTGGACTTGCCCGTCTGACCGTGGAGGAAGTCCGCGGCCGGTGTGAGAGGGTAGCGCCCACCAGAACTTCCAGTAACCTGACCAGGTCCAAAGCCGAATGCGGACTGGCCATAGCGCTGCGTCAGGTCGAGTAGAGTGTCGTTGCTGATGGACTTCAGCAGGTTCTCTTCTCCGGCATTCATTTTCTCTTCCAAAATAAGGACAATTAAAAATATACGATTGAAATGTATCCTCTTCCTCCCTGTCGTTCTTTTGTCGTGGAGAGTATTCACACACTCTCCCGGAGTCCTTGTCAACACACTTACTCTGTGGCTCTTCAGAACAGTTGCAGTGAATGGATTCGGCCTCTTGCTG
This sequence comes from Oncorhynchus kisutch, assembly GCF_002021735.2. Taxonomy (NCBI): domain Eukaryota; kingdom Metazoa; phylum Chordata; class Actinopteri; order Salmoniformes; family Salmonidae; genus Oncorhynchus; species Oncorhynchus kisutch. The sequence goes on from NC_034197.2 coordinate 29,967,625, forward strand.
AATTCAGCCCTGTTTACGTTCCCCTGCGCGCATATAAATTAAAAACCACTTCTGTAATTGTGTGTTTTGCAAAGCGACGTTAAACGAGTTTAAAGACTGGCATGGGTGAGAGACTGGAGCGCGTGCCTCCTTAACCGGGTTCTCGCATGCGTCTTGCCCTCGCCCTGGGCAGATTGTGACTCGCGCTCAGTCCCACTCGCGCGTTAGTAGGAGCGCGAGGCCCACCGGGATTATCTATCTGTCCAATCAGGGGGGCGTTTTAATTACTAGGGTGGAACACTGGTATGGTCCTAATTTCGATCAGAATAATGATAAGTGCAACACAAACTGTCATAAATAGCGTTCGCCTATAATATTGAGTTAGTCTATGTTTGACAAATCGTGGTGGGCATTTGTTGTCCCAATATATATATACAGGAGTAAAGACAATCATTAGATAATATTGGAAACGAAAATGCACCTATCTTAGTTTAGGCCACTTTAGGCAGCCTGAAAACAGGCTATGAAGTGCATGGCCAACATAGGCTACATTTTATTTAATCAATATTGGAAGTTTATATGATCATCATTTTATGCAAATCCAACTCCTCCAAAACCCTGGATGGTGAAGTGTTCCAATTCAGATTTCTATCCACTTTTAGGAATACCATTAAACTTTTAGGAATACCACTCAACTTTTAGGAATACCATTCAACTTTTAGGAATACCATTCAACTTTTAGGAATACCATTCAGGCTGGCAGGGTGCGACTGGGAGGGTGAGGCCCAGGGTGAGCCTGACAGGGTGAGGTTGCCAGGGTGAGGCTGGCAGAGGAAAAACAGCACTATTTCACTCCATTTTCTACAATGAAAGACTAGTGTGGATGTTTCAGGACCATGGACAGCTCCAGCGACGCATGTTTCAGCCCAGAAGGACAGAGCGAGAGAGAGAAAGAGACAGAGAGAGATTTATATATTCCCTTTGTATGTTGTCTACCTCACTTGCTTTGGCAATGTTAACACATGTTTCCCATGCCAATAAAGCCCTTGAATTGAATTGAATTGAATTGAATTGAATTGAATTGAATTGAATTGAGAGAGAAAGAGAGAGAGAGCGGAACCGTGACCCACTGGGTGGTACCCTATTAATCGTGTAGCCTGGCCGGGCCCCAGAATCAGGGCTTATCGGAGGAAGGGAGGCCCAAGGCATGGTGGTTTACCATGCACATTAGCAGTATCAACACCAAATGCTCACGGACAGAGGCGACAGGGGAAAGCACGTGAAAACATGGCATAGGCCTATTGCATTTCCAAAATGTATCCAGTGTCTTGCTTTAGGCTACTTTGTTGCATCCTCACAATAACTAGCCTAGCTTTGCCCACACATTCAGGGACATAACAACTATATTAAAAAACATATATCTCTCTAAGTAACATCATTGTTGTGAAAGTGCCATCTCAAATAACCTGTCCATGTTTACCATTAATTTCCTAGACAATTACCGATAAAACATCAGAAGCTTAAAGAAACAGATGACCCAAACAGTGAACCCAACGTACGAAGCAGTAAACAAACAGCTCACCAAATCACATCGCTGTTTTCTACCTTATGGTATTTGGGGATTTAAGGCAGGGCTGCCGTTAAATTAACTTGATATTAAGCATTCCAATCAATTTGTTGATTGATTGATCCTCTACAAGTATTACAGTTTGTAGGCTTGCTGAAGCACCACTTCCACTGGTACTAGTAGGAGATGGAAACACTTCCACCTTCTGTTCAGAATGACGCATTACATTGTGATCTGAGCGCGAGAAGGGGGTTTTGTGCTCAAACTACTAGTGAGGTTTTGGTGCACCCGGAGATGACGTCCCTCCAGGAGGCAAGAAAGAGATTTCGATTTGGAAAAGTGGAATATATTCACAAGGAGTAGTTTAATTGGATTTCGGAAGAGGAATGGGGGGAAAAGAGAGGAAGAAGAGGTTAAAGACAATGAGAGAGGCAGAGATTAAGTTTGAATCTATTGAAGATGGAGGAAAAGAGGGAGATGGTGTGTCAAAGAAGATTGGTGTTAAGTGCAATCAGTGTGAGCATATGCCAGGTCGAGTTCTGGAGGTGAAATGGAAGTGAATGAGGGCGAGTTTAGTGAGGTGGATGGTGTGGTGAAGAGCTCGAAGACCGAACCTGGTATTGATGGACATGATAAAGAAGAATCTGGTCCAGTAGGAGTGAAATATTTGGAGAAAGTGGATCCTTGCCTTTTGGCAGATCCATTTGAGGTTTCAGGGTGGGTGGGAAAGGAATTGGGTACAGTTGAATCAGTGAAGGTAACTTGTAGTGGACTCGTGATATTTGTTTCTGTTTCTCCTGCCCTGAGGGAGCGGGTGCTTCCAGTCACGCAACTTGGGTCAAGATCTGTTTCTTGCTTTGCTCTTAGGAACAGGACACATTTGAAAGGAGGGATTTCTGGGGTAGCGTTAAGTGTGAAGGTGAAGCAATTGAAGTTGAAGATTCCTGGTGTTTATGACACCTGCAGAACCCGGTGGTGAGACATGGTGAGTCACTGTCAGTCCATTTGAGTCCCAGTCTTTAGGATATATCAGTTAGAGATTTTGTGCCACATCCACAGAGATGTTTTAGGTGCCAGGTGCCATGTAGCAGCAGTGTGTAGGAGGGAGATTTCAAGATGTGGGAAGGGTGCAGGAGGGCATGGGACAGAGGATTGTGTAGTTTCGGTAGATCAAGTTGTTTGAATGTCTCAGCCTCCAGTATTTATGCTGCAGTAGTTTATGTGTCGGGGGGCTGGGGTCAGTTTGTTATATCTGGAGTACTTCTCCTGTCCTATTCGGTGTCCTGTGTGAATCTAAGTGTGCGTTCTCTAATTCTCTCCTTCTCTCTCTCGGAGGACCTGAGCCCTAGGACCATGCCCCAGGATTACCTGACATGATGACTCCTTGCTGTCCCCAGTCCACCTGGCCGTGCTGCTGCTCCAGTTTTAACTGTTCTGCCTTCTTATTATTCGAACATGCTGATCATTTATGAACATTTGAACATCTTGGCCATGTTCTGTTATAATCTCCACCCGGCACAGCCAGAAGAGGACTGGCCACCCCACATATGCTCTCTCTAATTCTCTCTTTTTTCTCTCTCTCGGAGGACCTGAGCCCTAGGACCATGCCCCAGGACTACCTGACATGATGACTCCTTGCTGTCACCAGTCCATCTGACCGTGCTGCTGCTCCAGTTTCAACTGTTCTGCCTTATTATTATACGACCATGCTGGTCATTTATGAACATTTGAACATCTTGGCCATGTTCTGTTATAATCTCCACCCGGCACAGCCAGAAGAGGACTGGCCACCCCACATAGCCTGGTTCCTCTCTAGGTTTTTTCCTAGCCACCGTGCTTCTACACCTGCATTGCTTGCTGTTTGAGGTTTTAGGCTGGGTTTCTGTACAGCACTTTGAGATATCAGCTGATGTACGAAGGGCTATATAAATAAATTTGATTTGATTTGATTTTGTGTCAACTGTGGGGATGCTCACTTGATTAAAAAGAAAATCGGAAGTGGCCAGAGTAGTGCAGAAAGTGTCGTACGATGAGGCAGTGAAGAAGGTAGAGGAGGATGGGTCAATGGTGACGGATCCTGAGAGGATCCCTGTCAGTAGTAGATCTGTGCCAGCACAGAGGGATCGGCCAACGAGTGATATATGCTTCATTAAGGTTGGCTTCTTAGTGTTCATGGCAATGGTTATCAACTGTACCACAGAAATGGAATGTAAATCACAGAAAATAGATGTTGTGGGGGCAGCTGAAGAGAAGTACTTGGGTATATGAGATGTGACTTCTGACGATTTACTGTATTGAGTGTTGAGGGGTGGTACCCCATCCTTCCAGGTCATTGGCATGGTGCAGGAGCTGATAGGGACAAAGTATTGGAATGGGGTATTGGGTTTTTAACGAGTGTAGGGTTAGTTGGAAGGGTGTTTTTACTTTTTCATTTTGTATCATAAAGTATAATGGATTGATACTATAGTCCAGTTGGGGGCGATAATGCAACATATTGGATGTCAACCGCCGTTAAACCCTGCCAAAGAAAAAGAAAAACCTACTGGAGTCACTCAAGTAGCACCTTCAGAGGGGTCGTGAAACCAGAAACATACGTTTTTCAGGGAAAAGGTGGAGAACCTGTGCGCCTCGCTGTTCACAGTCCCCGGTTTAAACATACAGCGGATGCCTATACATAGTGCATGTCTTTCTTCGAGATTAAGTTCTTGCCACAAAGTCAACAGACACCATATACCAATTTTATTGGTGTTCTTTCTGTCGTAGATACCATTATAGGGCCGTGCTAGCTAGCTCTCTGAAGCTGTTTTCATCTGGAATATTGACAAGGCGACACTCCATCTTAACACCACCTCCACATTTACTGGGTTGGTTGAACAGTGCATAAGAGACATTCCCCGGACAGACTGCTACATGTTAGTTTACTCCTGTGGAGATAGGTGCTACTCAGAAACATTTATTCAGATGTCAAAATTGACTACTATAATTTTGTTCATAAAGTCAGTCTCTTCCAAAACGGAGTTTTGTCAGTGAGTTCGTCATGACTTACTTGAGGGTTGGGTTTTGATTTTGACAATGCTCACTTGCTCAAGTTTAAAGTTTTATTAGTCCTATGTATTGGATACACATGGTATACACCACAGGAGGTTGGTGGCACCTTAATTGGGGAGGACGGGCTCGTGGTAATGACTGGAGCGGAAATAGGGGAATGGTATTAAACACATGGTGTTCATGTGTTTGATGTCATTCCATTTTCTCCGTTCCAGCCATTGCTATGATCCATCCTCCCCTCAGCAGGCACCTGTTGTATAGACCATCCAACGAAATGCTTACTTGCAAAAATGCTTACATACACAGCTGCAGTATCCAATCCTACCGTAGAACAGACAGGCAGTGAGACAGAATGCCCATCTGAAATGATTTACATAAGACAATGCCTCACCTTCGCCGTGTCCAATAGGAACAAAAGCCTAATGTATCATGAGTAAATTGTGAATGACTGAGTGATCTACAAATAATAAGGAGTAGTTATTTATGATGCAAGGTTCTTCATAGATCAGTCAGTCTCCTGCACTGTCGGCTCCAATGTCGAACAAGCCTCTTAGCTAGATGTAAAAACCGGAAACCCTTTGTGGAAAATGAATGGGAAAAGAATAGGGTTTGGGGATAAACACGAAAATAAGGTCTGAGGTTAACGCAGACTTATGAGATGTTATACGTTTTGTTCTATGATAATATCAGACAGTTAACAAGAACTTTATGAATTATAAAGCCTTTATGTGCTTTTTCTATTCCATAAATGCTTCAAAATTCCCAAAATGTGATGTTAGCTGAGGAAGATTATCTCATAGAACAGAATGTATAAGATCTCCTAAGCCTGTGTTTACCACAGACCTTGGATTCAGCGTTTATCCAAAACCCCTACAAAAATGCCATTAATATCTTCAGTTTCTTGGCAATTTCTCGCATGGAATAGCCTTCATTTCTCAGAACAAGAATAGACTGATGAGTTTCAGAAGAAAGTTCTTTGTTTCTGGACATTTTGAGCCTGTAATCGAATCCACAGTTGGTGATGATCCAGATACCCAACTAAAGTCTAAAGAAGGTTTTCAAATGATCAATTAGCATTTTAAAATTGTAAACTTTGCTAACACAATGTGCCATTGGAACACAGGAGTGATGGTTGCTGATAATGGGCCTCTGTATGCCTAGGTAAATATTCCATACAAATCTGCTATTTCCAGCTACAATAGTCATTTCCAACATTAACAATGTCTACACTGTATTACTGATCAATTTCATGTTATTTTAATGGACAAAAATTGTGCTTTTCTTTCAAAAACAAGGACATTTCTAAGTGACCCCAAACTTTTGAACGGTAGTGTATATCTAACAATGCACATAATCTAAAGTAAAGCAATATCAGTGATTTTAATCTATATACACTGCTCAAAAAAATAAAGAGAACACTTAAACAACACAATGTAACTCCAAGTCAATCACACTTCTGTGAAATCAAACTGTCCACTTAGGAATCAACACTGATTGACAATCAATTTCACATGCTGTTGTGCAAATGGAATAGACAACAGGTGGAAATTATAGGCAATTAGCAAGACACCCCCAATAAAGGAGTGGTTCTGCAGGTGGTGACCACAGACCACTTCTCAGTTCCTATGCTTCCTGGCTGATGATTTGGTCACTTTTGAATGCTGGCGGTGCTTTCACTCTAGTGGTAGCATGAGATGGAGTCTACAACCCACACAAGTGGCTCAGGTAGTGCAGCTCATCCAGGATGGCACATCAATGCGAGCTGTGGCAAGAAGGTTTGCTGTGTCTGTCAGCGTAGTGTCCAGAGCATGGAGGCGCTACCAGGAGACAGGCCATTACATCAGGAGACGTGGAGGAGGCCGTAGGAGGGCAACAACCCAGCAGCAGGACCGCTACCTCCGCCTTTGTGCAAGGAGGAGCAGGAGGAGCACTGCCAGAGCCCTGAAAATGCCCTGAAAAATGTGCATGTGTCTGCTCAAACGGTCAAAAACAGACTCCATGAGGGTGGTATGATGGCCCGACATCCACAGGTGGGGGTTGTGCTTACAGCCCGACACCGTGCAGGACATTTGGCATTTGCCAGAGAACACCAAGATTGGCAAATTCGCCACTGGCGCCCTGTGCTCTTCACAGATGAAAGTAGGTTCACACTGAGCACATGTGACAGACGTGACAGAGTCTGGAGACGCCGTGGAGAATGTTCTGCTGCCTGCAACATCCTCCAGCATGACCGGTTTGGCGGTGGGTTAGTCATGGTGTGGGGTGGCATTTCTTTGGGGGGCCGCACAGCCCTCCATGTGCTCGCCAGAGGTAGACTGACTGCCATTAGGTACCGAGATGAGATCCTCAGACCCTTGTGAGACCATATACTGGTGCGGTTGGCCCTGGGTTCCTCCTAATGCAAGACAATGCTAGACCTCATGTGGCTGGAGTGTGTCAGCAGTTCCTGCAAGAGGAAGGCATTGATGATATGGACTGGCCCGCCCGTTCCCCAGACCTGAATCCAATTGAGCACATCTGGGACATCTTGTCTCGCTCCATCCACCAACGCCACGTTGCACCACAGACTGTCCAGGAGTTGGCGGATGCTTTAGTCCAGGTCTGGGAGGAGATCCCTCAGGAGACCATCCACCACCTCATCAGGAGCATGCCCAGGTGTTGTAGGGAGGTCATACAGGCACGTGGAGGCCACACACACTACTGAGCCTCATTTTGACTTGTTTTAAGGACATTACATCAAAGTTGGATCAGCCTGTAGTGTGGTTTTCCACTTAAATTTTGAGTGTGACTCCAAATCCAGACCTCCATGGGTTGATAAATGTGATTTCCATTGATCATTTTTGTGTGATTTTGTTGTCAGCACATTCAACTATGTAAAGAAAGAAGTATTTAATAAGAATATTTCATTCATTCAGATCTAGGATGTGTTATTTTAGTGTTCCCTTTATTTTTTTAAAGCAGTGTATATAGGGCAGCAGCCTCTAATGTGCTAGTGATGGCTAACTAATTGTCTGATGGCTTTGAAATGCAAGTTGTTTTTCAGTCTCTCAGTCCCAGCTTTGATACACCTGTATTGAACTCGCCGTCTGGATGATAGCGGGGTGAACAGGCAGGGGCTCGGGTGGTTGTTGTCCTTGATGATCTTTTTGGCCTTCCTGTGACATGGGGGTTGTAGGTGTCCTGGAGGACAGATAGCTTGCCCCCAGTGATGTATTGGGCAGACTGCACCACCCTCTGGAAAGCCCTGCGGTTGCGGGCGGTGCAGTTGCCGTAACAGGCGGTGATACAGCCCGACAGGCTACTCTCAATTGTGCATCTGTAAAAGTTTGTGAGGGTTTTAGGTGCCAAAAAAGGACAACATCAAAGATGGCACCGGTGGGATTCAAACCCAGCCCTCCAGTTGTTATCATGATTTAGCATAGTCCTAAAAAAAACAATATAATCCAATATCCATGATGTTAGCAGTTAGCAAAGCTGCACTTCAAAGTGAAACTTCAAATTAATTAAACTTCACATTAATATTTGAGTTTGTACAGATTTTGTATAAAGTGTATACTGTCAAAATAATTGCATACTATGTTTTATTGAAAAACACCAAATTTACCAGAACATGGATGCCCCAAATTGGCCAGAAGATGGCAGGATTGTCATACAAAGCCTGTAATATTCTAGTCTACTTTCTCCTTGCTTTCAGTGGCAATTTCTTGTCAGCTTTTCATCTGCACAGGTCTGAAAATACAGGATGAGTTAAAGCAATGTGAAGCAATGTGAAGCAATATGAAGCAACATGACACAATATGAAGCAATTTGTTTGAGGTCTAGTGGGGATGCTTTCTCTTAACCAGTTCTGTCAGTTGTTCACGTGCAGTTGAAGGAAAGGAAAGAGGAAGCAACTGTATAGACTATTGAAATGCAGCATGTTCATGTCCAGTTGCCAAATACATCCCTGGGTGACTCCCAGAGAGTGCACATAACATATTCTCGCTGTTCTCGCTTACTAAGAAGTTACTTCTAATTCAGAATTAGAAGTGTATTTATCTATTACTTTTATTTAAGAGCCAACACAGAGAGCAATGTAAACTGGCCAACAATAAGCCACCACATTCAGAAGGCTTTAGCAACAGCTTACATTGCCATGGTAACTAGAGGTCTGTGGGCTACAAAGGTAACATGCTATTTAGCACTGTGTGGTGCACTAAGAAGGCTGCAGTTACAGCTTATGACCACGGAGAGTCAGTCTAGTGTCTAGTGATCATTATACACACACACACACACACACACACACACACACACACACACACACACACACACACACACACACACACACACACACACACACACACACACACACACACACACACACACACACACACACACACACACACACACACACACATGCACACAATCTGCAGCATATGATTACATAGGCTACTATAAGAATATAATTTCTTTATTTTTCCAGAAGGAGCTTCAGTTGTGAGACTCAATAAGAATATAGCCAGGCTGTTGATATATAGTCAAACAAAGGTAGTGTGTGGTTTCATATAACATTGATGCATGTTGTATTCCTACTGGGCATCAGACTGTGATGTTGATTGATATTTTATTGTTGTCAACAAACATGTACAATTTGTCATTTTATATAACCTATGTCCTCCATTTCCTAAGGGTTCTCCATTTCCTAAGGGTTCTCCATTTCCTAAGGGTTCTCCATTTCCTAGGTACTCTTCAATAACTCTCCTTTTTCATTTTCATCAAGACCTCTGGAATGAACTGGAAAGATTTGGACATAGTGTACCCTAGCATGTATACTGAGATATGTTGTCATGTGTTCACCAATCATGATGTATCTTGTTGTGTGTTTTAACCAATCAGCAGGCAGCAGGGAAACTAGGCCTTGGTTTCCTGAGGGAACAGAAGTGAGGCTGAAGACTGCACTCCACACTGGTTAAGCCTTACACACACACACACACACACACACACACACACACACACACACACACACACACACACACACACACACACACACACACACACACACACACACACACACACACACACACACACACGTTGAGACACTTCAAAGAGCTGCTCTGAGTAAAGATGGAGCGGGCTCCTTTGATCGCTCCCTGGTGAGTCTGATTAATGTGTGGATTTACAGTTCAGACCTGCAGGGACCTGGCATCCATGACACCCAGATACCGTAGAGGAATCTCACCCGCTCAACCTCCAATCAGAACCCTTTCTCTCTTGGTCATCATCCAATCAGTTCTTACATTCTCTCTTCTGACAATTGGAACCATCTCTTTCTTACAACATCCAATCTGAATACTCAAACTAACTGACTATTCATCCAATCAGGAAACTCTAAAACTCAAAATCCAATCAGAACTCTGTCACATTCCCTGATAATCCAATCAGCTGTTTAAAATTCTTTCTGCTTCTAATTAGAGGAGTTTCTCTGCAACTTCAGTACAAATCACCTGAAAAGCTCCCTTCCATGTCTCCTTATCTTTGTTTTCCACTGATCTGTAACGGGAGAAATAGTTGAATGTTGTGGGTGCACTCTGTTCAGTTTACTTTAAATTGGAAGTGTGCTTGAGTGTCTGTTATTTGGTGTAGTGTGAAAACCAAGTAGATCTGCTGAGCACGCGTTGCACCTACATTTCATCACACACCCTGCTGACAAGAGGTAACATGGTACATACATTTCCCCTCAGCCTCTTTCTATCCTCTTCCCTCTCTCCTCTGATCTTGTTCTCTTTTTCCTACTGCAGCAATTTGATGCAGATTTTAAAAAGAAAAGGGGAGAAAGAGGGGTAGTGGGGGGATTAGAGAAGACCATGAAGGTAGAGAGAGAAAGAGAGAAGGGAGAGATGGGACAGGCCCATGAATAATTGTTGAAGATATTTTTCCTCTGACCCACTTTGAAGTCCATTGTGAACCCTTTAAAGGGGCCACACACTCTGTCAAACATTCACTAATTAATACCTAACAAAATATACAAAATATAAAATGAACTGTGTGACCTTATCTGGGAAATGTATCTACATTTCTGACTTCATAGAATGAAACACACACAGGCGCTCTCTCTCATGTACACACACAAACACACCCATACACAAATAACCCTCCGCATCCTTTTCTATAGGCAGAAGAGAATGAGCTGTCAGAACAGTTGATTGATGATATCTGTCTGTCACCATGGGACAGTCGCCATGACGATGAAGGGTCAGTGAGGTCAGAGGTGATGTAATCTCTCCAAACCATCCCTCTTGAACACAAACACAAAGAGGGAAAAAAAGGTTTACCTATCACACACAGTTTAAGACGTCAATATCGTCAATAAATGATTTCATTAATATTGGAAAATACACTAACAATATAACATACTAATAATGTGAATATTATGAATACTGGCCAGAGCAATATTGTTTTATGCTGCCATGGTGCAATCTCAACAGCACCACAGCCAAGACAAAAAGGGAACATGTTATGAACCCAATGACCTGAAGGGTGCTGTCCATCTGACTCTCTTTCCCTGTCTATCCCTGTCTCTCCCTGTGTCTCCCTGTCAATTCAATTTCAATTCAATTCAAGGGCTTTATTGGCATGGGAAACATGTGTTAACATTGCCTTAGCAAGTGAGGTAGACAACATACAAAGTGAATATATAAAGTGAAAAACAACAAAAATTAACAGTAAACATTTCACATACAGAAGTTTCAGTAAAGACATTACAAATGTCATATTATATATATATACAGTGTTTTAACAATGTACAAATGGTTGAAGGACACAAGATAAAATAAATAAGCATAAATATGGGTTGTATTTACAATGGTGTTTGTTCTTCACTGGTTGCCCTTTTCTCGTGGCAACAGGTCACAAATCTTGCTGCTGTGATGGCACACTGTGGAATTTCACCCAGTAGATATGGGAGTTTTTCAAAATTGGATTTGTTTTCGAATTCTTTGTGGATCTGTGTAATCTGAGGGAAATATGTCTCTCTAATATGGTCATACATTGGGCAGGAGGTTAGGAAGTGCAGCTCAGTTTCCACCTCATTTTGTGGGCAGTGAGCACATAGCCTGTCTTCTCTTGAGAGCCATGTCTGCCTATGGCGGCCTTTCTCAATAGCAAGGCTATGCTCACTGAGTCTGTACATAGTCAAAGCTTTCCTTAATTTTGGGTCAGTCACAGTGGTCAGGTATTCTGCCGCTGTGTACTCTCTGTTTAGGGCCAAATAGCATTCTAGTTTGCTCAGTTTTTTTGTTAATTCTTTCCAATGTGTTAAGTAATTATCTTTTTGTTTTCTCATGATTTGGTTGGGTCTAATTGTGCTGTTGTCCTGGGGCTCTGTAGGGTGTGTTTGTGTTTGTGAACAGAGCCCCAGGACCAGCTTGCTTAGGGGACTCTTCTCCAGGTTCATCTCTCTGTAGGTGATGGCTTTGTTATGGAAGGTTTGTGAATCGCTTCCTTTTAGGTGGTTGTAGAATTTAACGGCTCTTTTCTGGATTTTGATAATTAGTGGGTATCGGCCTAATTCTGCTCTGCATGCATTATTTGGTGTTTTACGTTGTACACGGTGGATATTTTTGCAGAATTCTGCGTGCAGAGTCTCAATTTGGTGTTTGTCCCATTTTGTGAAGTCTTGGTTGGTGAGCGGACCCCAGACCTCACAACCATAAAGGGCAATGGGTTCTATGACTGATTCAAGTATTTTTAGCCAAATCCTAATTGGTATGTTGAAATGTATGTTTCTTTTGATGGCATAAAATGCCCTTCTTGCCTTGTCTCTCAGATCGTTCACAGCTTTGTGGAAGTTACCTGTGGCGCTGATGTTTAGGCCAAGGTATGTATAGTTTTTTGTGTGCTCTAGGGCAACAGTGTCTAGATGGAATTTGTATTTGTGGTCCTGGTGACTGGACCTTTTTTGGAACACCATTATTTTGGTCTTACTGAGATTTACTGTCAGGGCCCAGGTCAGACAGAATCTGTGCATACGATGTAGGTGCTGCTGTAGGCCCTCCGTGGTTGGTGACAGAAGCACAGGATCATCAGCAAACAGCAGACATTTGACTTCGGATTCTAGCAGGGGGAGGCCGGGTGCTGCAGACTTTTCTAGTGCCCGCGCCAATTCGTTGATATATATGTTGAAGAGGGTGGGGCTTAAGCTGCATCCCTGTCTAACCCCACGACCCTGTGTGAAGAAATGTGTGTGTTTTTTGCCAATTTTAACCGCACACTTGTTGTTTGTGTACATGGACTTTATAATGTCGTATGTTTTACCCCCAACACCACTTTCCATCAGTTTGTATAGCAGACCCTCATGCCAGATTGAGTCGAAGGCTTTTTTGAAATCAACAAAGCATGAGAAGACTTTGCCTTTGTTTTGGTTTGTTTGGTTGTCAATTAGGGTGTGCAGGGTGAATACATGGTCTGTTGTACTGTAATTTGGTCTCTCTCTGTCTCTCCCTGTGTCTCCCGGTGTCTCCCTGTCTATCTCTGTCTCTCCCTGTGTCTCCCTGTCTCGCCCTGTCTATCCCTGTCTATCTCTGTCTCTCCCTGGCTCTCTATGTCTCTCCCTGTCTCTCCCTGTCTCTCTCTGTTTATCCCTATCTCTTTCTGTCTCTCCCTGTGTCTCCCTGTCTCGCCCTGTCTATCTCTGTCTCTCTCTGTCTCTTTCTGTCTCTCCCTGTCTCTCTCTGTCTCTCCCTGTGTCTCCCTGTCTATCTCTGTCTCTCCCTGGCTCTCTCTGTCTCTTTCTGTCTCTCCCTGTCTCTCTCTGTGTCTCCCTGTCTCTCCCTGTCTATCTCTGTCTCTCCCTGTGTCTCCCTCTCTCCCTGTGTCTCCCTGTCTCTCCCTGTATCTCTCTCTGTCTCTCGCTGTGTCTCACTGTCTCTCCCTGTCTCTCACCTGTCTCTCCCTGTCTCTCACTGTCTCTCCCTGTGTCTCCCTGTCTCTCCCTGTCTCTCTCTGTTTCTCACGTAATTCCCTCTCTCCCTGTCTCTCCCTGTCTCTCTCTGTCTCTCCCTGTGTCTCCCTGTCTCTCCCTGTCTCTCTCTGTTTCTCCCATAACTCCCTCTCTCCCTGTCTCTCTCTGTCTCTCCCTGTGTCTCCCTGTCTCTCCCTGTCTCTCTCTGTCTCTCCCTGTCTCTCCCTGTCTCTCTCTGTTTCTCCCGTAACTCCCTCTCGTCCTGTCTCTCTCTGTCTCTCCCTGTGTCTCCCTGTCTCTCCCTGTCTCTCCCTGTCTCTCTCTGTCCCTCCCTGACTCTCTCTGTCTCTCCCTGTCTCTCTCTGTCTCTCCCTGTGTCTCCCTGTCTCTCCCTGTCTCTCTCTGTCCCTCCCTGACTCTCTCTGTCCCTCCCTGAATCTCTCTGTCTCTCCCTCTCTCTCTCTGTCTCTCCCTGTCTCTCTCTGTCTCTCCCTGTGTCTCCCTGTCTCGCCCTGTCTATTTCTGTCTCTCTCTGTCTCTCTCTGTCTATCCCTGTCTCTCTCTGTCTCTCCCTGTGTCTCCCTGTCTATCTCTGTCTCTCCCTGGCTCTCTCTGTCTCTTTCTGTCTCTCCCTGTCTCTCTCTGTGTCTCTCTGTCTCTCCCTGTCTCTCTCTGTCTCTCCCTGTGTCTCCCTCTCTCCCTGTGTCTCCCTGTCTCTTCCTATCTCTCTCTGTCTCTCCCTGTGTCGCCCTGTCTCTCCCTGTCTCTCCCTGTCTCTCCCTGTCTCTCTCTGTCTCTCCCTGTGTCTCCCTGTCTCTCCCTGTCTCTCTCTGTTTCTCACGTAACTCCCTCTCTGCCTGTCTCTCCCTGTCTCTCCCTGTCTCCCTGTCTCTCTCTGTCTCTCCCTGTGTCTCCCTGTCTCTCCCTGTCTCTCTCTGTTTCTCCCGTAACTCCCTCTCTCCCTGTCTCTCCCTGTCTATCCCTGTCTCTCCCTGTCTCTCCTTGTCTCTCTCTGTCTCTCCCTGTGTCTCCCTGTCTCTCTCTGTCTCTCCCTGTGTCTCTCTGTTTCTCTTGTAACTCCCTCTCTCCCTTTGTCTCCCTGTCTCTCCCTGTCTCTCTCTGTTTCTTCCGTAACTCCCTCTCTCCCTGTCTCTCTCTGTCTCTCCCTGTGTCTCCCTGTCTCTCCCTGTCCCTCCCTGACTCTCTCTGTCTCTCCCTCTCTCCCTGTCTCTCCCTGTCCCCCCCTGACTCTCTTTGTCTCTCTCTGTCTCTCCCTGTGTCTCCCTGTTTCTCTCTGTCTCTCCCTGTGTCTCTCTGTTTCTCCCGTAACTCCCTCTCTCCCTGTGTCTCCCTGTCTCTCCCTGTGTCTCTCTGTCTCTCCCGTAACTCCCTCTCTCCCTGTGTCTCCCTGACTCTCTCTGTCTCTCCCTATGTCTCCCTGTCTCTCTCTGTCTCTCCCGTAACTCCCTCTCTCCCTGTGTCTCCCTGACTCTCTCTGTTTCTCCTGTAACTCCCTCTCTCCCTGTGTCTCCCTGACTCTCTCTGTCTCTCCCTGTCTCTCTCTGTCTCTCTCTGTCTCTCCCGTAACTCCCTCTCTCCCTGTGTCTCCCCGACTCTCTCTGTTTCTCCTGTAACTCCCTCTCTCCCTGTGTCTCCCTGACTCTCTCTGTCTCTCCCTGTCTCTCTCTGTCTCTCCCTGTATCTCTCTGTCTCTCCCTGTGTCTCCCTGTCTCTCTCTGTCTCTCCCGTAACTCCCTCTCTCCCTGTGTCTCCCTGACTCTCTCTGTCTCTCCCTGTCTCTCCCTGTCTCTCTCTGTCTCTCCCGTAACTCCCTCTCTCCCTGTGTCTCCCTGACTCTCTCTGTTTCTCCTGTAACTCCCTCTCTCCCTGTGTCTCCCTGACTCTCTCTGTCTCTCCCTGTCTCTCCCTGCCTCTCCCTGTCTCTCCCTGTCTCTCTCTGTCTCTCCCTGTCTCTCTCTGTTTCTCCCGTAACTCCCTCTCTCCCTGTCCCTCCCTGACTCTCTCTGTCTCTCCCTGTGTCTCCCTGTCTCTCCCTGACTCTCTCTGTCTCTCCCTGTCTCTCTCTGTCTCTCCCTGTGTCTCCCTGTGTCTCCCTGTCTCTCTACACTGTCAAATATTTTGGTCAACATTTGAATTGGGATTTTGATTTTGAATAATTACATTTTTATTGCATACATTGCTCTGCGGGCTTTATCTCTGAGTGCATTCACTGCCATATTAAAGTTTCCCGATGCAGATATGGTCAGACCAAGGTATGAGTCATTTTTAGTGTGTTCAACTATGGTGTTGTTCAGGTTGAAGTTATATTTGTGTTTCTGGGGGTTTTCTGGAAAATTATTATTAATTTTTTATTTATTTTTTGCAACCAGGGCCCAATTATGGCAATATTGCTCTAGAATGTTAAGATTCTGTTGAAGACCTTTGGTTGGTGAAAGAAGAACCAAATCATCAGCATACAGCAGGTATTTTATCTATGTGTGTCCTGGGACTGCAGAATGGTCCAACATGTCTGCTAATTCATTGATATAAATGTTGAAAAGGTTCGGACTCAAACCTCAGCCTTGTCTCACACCTCGACGTTGTGAAAATAATGATGTTATTTGGTTTTTGATTTTTATTGCACACTTGTTTTCTGTGTACAAACATTTTATTAAGTCATACACCTCACCACTGAGCCCACTTTGGAGAATTTTGTAGAATAGCCCTTCATGCCAAATAGAATCAAATGCTTTTTAAAGATTTTGCCCTCTTTTTTTGGTGGATGTGTTTATTAATGAGTGTGTGTAAGGTGTATATATGGTCAGTAGTGAGGTGGTGTTTATTAATGAGTGTGTGTAAGGTGTATATATGGTCAGTAGTGTGGTGGTGTTTATTAATGAGTGTGTGTAAGGTGTATATATGGTCAGTAGTGAGGTGGTGTTTATTAATGAGTGTGTGTAAGGTGTATATATGGTCAGTAGTGAGGTGGTGTTTATTAATGAGTGTGTGTAAGGTGTATATATGGTCAGTAGTGTGGTGGTGTTTATTAATGAGTGTGTGTAAGGTGTATATATGGTCAGTAGTGTGGTGGTGTTTATTAATGAGTGTGTGTAAGGTGTATATATGGTCAGTAGTGAGGTGGTGTTTATTAATGAGTGTGTGTAAGGTGTATATATGGTCAGTAGTGTGGTGGTGTTTATTAATGAGTGTGTGTAAGGTGTATATATGGTCAGTAGTGTGGTGGTGTTTATTAATGAGTGTGTGTAAGGTGTATATATGGTCAGTAGTGAGGTGGTGTTTATTAATGAGTGTGTGTAAGGTGTATATATGGTCAGTAGTGAGGTGGTGTTTATTAATGAGTGTGTGTAAGGTGTATATATGGTCAGTAGTGAGGTGGTGTTTATTAATGAGTGTGTGTAAGGTGTATATATGGTCAGTAGTGTGGTGGTGTTTATTAATGAGTGTGTGTAAGGTGTATATATGGTCAGTAGTGAGGTGGTGTTTATTAATTAGTGTGTGTAAGGTGTATATATGGTCAGTAGTGAGGTGGTGTTTATTAATTAGTGTGTGTAAGGTGTATATATGGTCAGTAGTGTGGTGGTGTTTATTAATGAGTGTGTGTAAGGTGTATATATGGTCAGTAGTGAGGTGGTGTTTATTAATGAGTGTGTGTAAGGTGTATATATGGTCAGCAGTGTGGTGGTCTTTATTAATTAGTGTGTGTAAGGTGTATATATGGTCAGCAGTGTGGTGGTGTTTATTAATGAGTGTGTGTAAGGTGTATATATGGTCAGTAGTGTGGTGGTGTTTATTAATGAGTGTGTGTAAGGTGTATATATGGTCAGTAGTGTGGTGGTGTTTATTAATTAGTGTGTGTAAGGTGTATATAAGGTCAGTAGTGTGGTGGTGTTTATTAATGAGTGTGTGTAAGGTGTATATATGGTCAGTAGTGAGGTGGTGTTTATTAATGAGTGTGTGTAAGGTGTATATATGGTCAGTAGTGAGGTGGTGTTTATTAATGAATGTGTGTAAGGTGTATATATGGTCAGTAGTGAGGTGGTGTTTATTAATGAGTGTGTGTAAGGTGTATATATGGTCAGCAGTGTGGTGGTGTTTATTAATGAGTGTGTGTAAGGTGTATATATGGTCAGTAGTGTGGTGGTGTTTATTAATGAGTGTGTGTAAGGTGTATATATGGTCAGTAGTGTGGTGGTGTTTATTAATGAGTGTGTGTAAGGTGTATATATGGTCAGTAGTGAGGTGGTGTTTATTAATTAGTGTGTGTAAGGTGTATATATGGTCAGTAGTGTGGTGGTGTTTATTAATGAGTGTGTGTAAGGTGTATATATGGTCAGTAGTGAGGTGGTGTTTATTAATGAGTGTGTGTAAGGTGTATATATGGTCAGTAGTGAGGTGGTGTTTATTAATTAGTGTGTGTAAGGTGTATATATGGTCAGCAGTGTGGTGGTCTTTATTAATTAGTGTGTGTAAGGTGTATATATGGTCAGTAGTGAGGTGGTGTTTATTAATGAGTGTGTGTAAGGTGTATATATGGTCAGCAGTGTGGTGGTCTTTATTAATTAGTGTGTGTAAGGTGTATATATGGTCAGTAGTGAGGTGGTGTTTATTAATGAGTGTGTGTAAGGTGTATATATGGTCAGTAGTGTGGTGGTGTTTATTAATGAGTGTGTGTAAGGTGTATATATGGTCAGTAGTGAGGTGGTGTTTATTAATGAGTGTGTGTAAGGTGTATATATGGTCAGTAGTGAGGTGGTGTTTATTAATGAGTGTGTGTAAGGTGTATATATGGTCAGTAGTGAGGTGGTGTTTATTAATGAGTGTGTGTAAGGTGTATATATGGTCAGCAGTGTGGTGGTGTTTATTAATGAGTGTGTGTAAGGTGTATATATGGTCAGTAGTGTGGTGGTGTTTATTAATGAGTGTGTGTAAGGTGTATATATGGTCAGTAGTGTGGTGGTGTTTATTAATGAGTGTGTGTAAGGTGTATATATGGTCAGTAGTGAGGTGTTGTTTATTAATTAGTGTGTGTAAGGTGTATATATGGTCAGTAGTGAGGTGGTGTTTATTAATTAGTGTGTGTAAGGTGTATATATGGTCAGTAGTGTGGTGGTGTTTATTAATGAGTGTGTGTAAGGTGTATATATGGTCAGTAGTGAGGTGGTGTTTATTAATTAGTGTGTGTAAGGTGTATATATGGTCAGTAGTGTGGTGGTGTTTATTAATGAGTGTGTGTAAGGTGTATATATGGTCAGTAGTGTGGTGGTGTTTATTAATGAGTGTGTGTAAGGTGTATATATGGTCAGTAGTGTGGTGGTGTTTATTAATGAGTGTGTGTAAGGTGTATATATGGTCAGTAGTGAGGTGGTGTTTATTAATTAGTGTGTGTAAGGTGTATATATGGTCAGTAGTGTGGTGGTGTTTATTAATGAGTGTGTGTAAGGTGTATATATGGTCAGTAGTGAGGTGGTGTTTATTAATTAGTGTGTGTAAGGTGTATATATGGTCAGCAGTGCGATGGTTGAGGAGAAAGACAATTTGACATTTACTTATTACATTTTTTTCTTGAAGAAAGGTTTGAATTCTTGAATTCAAAATGCTACCGAGATGCTGTTTATGCAAATTCTCCTGTAATTATTGGAGTCTGATTTGTCTCCATAGGGGAGATAGGGGAGATGAGACCCTGGTTCCAGACATCAGGAAAGCAGACAGAAGTTAATACCATGTTGAACAATTTTATTGCGGCATTTTGCAACTCAGGTGTGCTGTTTTTCAGCATTTCATTTGTGATGTTATCTAGACCACAAGCCTTTCTTGATGTCTTTTTTTAAATAATATTTCTATTTTTTATTTTTATATTTTATTTGAACTCTCTCTCTCTCTCTTGCTCTCTCTGTCAATGTGTAAAGTCAAAGAGAGTTTTTCTTCCAGAGTTTTTGCTGACAGGAAGTCCATATTTAATGAAGTGACTAGCTTGTTAAAATGCTTTTAAGTGCTCCTGTGCAGCGCTGCAGGCTGGAAGAGTGGGATGAGGCTTGGGTTCACTGCCTTTTCTCCTCTCTGTGAAGAAGGGAGTGGATTAAAGGGGTGAGTTCCCCCCTCCTCTTCCCTCGTTCCCTCGTTCCCTGGTTGTCCGTTCTCTCCCTCAGGGGACATCCTGAGTCAGTCCCCATTAACATCCATCAGAACACGCTCCTCTGGAGAGCAGACGCACACACACACACACACAAATGCACACACACATGCACACCACGCACATACACAAACACATGCACGCACACATGCACACACACACACACACACACACACATGCACACACACACACATACACACTAAAACACAATCGAGCACACATACATACATATACATAGTTAAACACAACCACACATGCACAACTGTGTACACACACACACACACACACACACACACACACACATGCACACACACTAAAACACAAGCACACATACATAACCATGCAAAATGTAATTAATAACAACACAATACAACACATTTGGATCCACACACTCATAGTAACAAACACAAGCACATTGTGTCACTCACACACCACAGTTCCACAGTGATACAATGATTAGTCTTTATGATAAACTCAAATGAGGAGACTGCAGGAGGATCCTCCATGTTTGAGGGTTAGACAAGAACACACACACTCCCCCTCTTGATTTGAATTCCTCTCAACAGCAGAAAGTTTGAACAAGCATCTGAAGACTGTCAGAAGAGTGAGAGAGAAGAAAACTTTCTCCAATTGAAGCCTGGCATCATGTCTTGTGCATATTCTGTCTCTGTATGAAGTTCTGGGCTGACTGCTCCCTTGTTATCTCTCTGCTCTGCACTGAGAGGAGGGGAGGGGAGGAGGAGAGGAGGCGATGCGGAGAGGAGAGGAGGAGAGGAGAGGAGGAGAGGAGAAGAGGAGGAGGACAGAAGTGGAGGAGGAGAGGAGGAGGAGAGGAGGAGAGGGGGAGAGAAGTGGAGAAGAGGAGAGGAGTGAAGGAGGAGAAGAGGGAATGGGAGGGGAGGAAGAGAGGGGTGGAAGAGAGGAGGAGTGGAGGGGAGAGGGGAGCAGGAGAGGAGTAGAGGAGGGGAGAAGGAGATGCGGGAACTAGGAGAGGAGGGGGAGAGGAGGAGAGGAGGGGAGGAGGAGATGAGGGAACTAGGAGAGGAGGGGGTGAGGAGGAGAGGAGGAAAGGAGGAGCAACAAAGTGGACACTCCACACATAACCTGACTTGCCTAGTTAAATAAAAAATAAAAAATAACCATTGACACACACACACACATACACACACATACACACACATACTCATATTAACAAACACAAGCACATTGTGTCACTCACACATCACAGTTCCACAGTGATACAATGATTAGTCTTTATGATAAACTCAAATAAGGAGACTGCAGGAGGATCCTCCATGTTTGAGGGTTAGACAAGAACACACACACTCCCCCTCTTGATTTGAATTCCTCTCAACAGCAGAACAATTGAACGAGCATCTGAAGACTGTCAGGAGAGTGACGAGGAGAAAACCTTCTCCAATTGAAGCCTGGCATCATGTCTTGTGCATATTCTGTCTCTGTATGAAGTTCTGGGCTGACTGCTCCCTTGTTATCTCTCTGCTCTGCACTGAGAGGAGGGGAGGGGAGGAGGAGAGGAGGCGATGCGGAGAGGAGAGGAGGAGGAGGAGTAGGGGTGGAGCTGAGGAGAGGAGGAGAGGAGGATGAGGAGAAAAGGAGGACATAAGGGGAGGAGGAGAGGAGAAGAGGTAGAAAGGAGGACGGGAAGAGGGGAGTAGGAGAGGAGGGGAGGGAGGGGAGGAGGAGAAGAGTGGGGAGGAGGAGAGGAGGAGAGGAGGGGAGGAGGGGAGGAGGAGAAGAGTGGG
>NC_034197.2:29989170-30084170 GCF_002021735.2 Oncorhynchus kisutch
AAACAACATGCGAAAGAGGGAAGAATAAGGGAAGAGGAGCATAAAGAAAGAGTAAATGGAAATGGGAAATGGAAATGAAATTTGCATAACCAAACTGGGTGTAAGTCATGACCATATTGACTTTTTCATTAGTCAGAATAAAGGTCCTAAATCAATGACACTATTATAGGGTGATCTCCACTTCCATTAAGATAGATCTGATGATTTCCAATAGCCAGCCTCCAGACACATCTGCAACCCCATCCTGAGAGGTGTGTGTGTGTGTGTGTGTGTGTGTGTGACAGGCTTCTCTCTATGCTGTTTGTTCACTGTTGACTGAGTGTGTGGCAGAGTGAGACGGCAGTGCGGCTGGCCCTAACTGATAACTAGATGTACACACATATGCGCACATACACACACACACGCGCGCACGCACGCACACACACACACACACACACACACACACACACACACACACACACACACACACACACACACACACACACACACACACCATGCTTCTATCCTCCAAACAGTTATTTGTTTATAAAATAAGAATAGGAGGTAGATCAGATTTAATATTGCAGATAGATTGTGGCTTCTGTCAACGTAATTGTCTGCATCATTTCCAATCCCTCATATACAGTGCATTTGGAAAGTACTCAGACCCCTTGACTTTATCAACATTTTGTTACATAACAGCCTTATTCTAAAATGGATGAAATAGTTTTTTTCCCTCATCAAACTACACACAATACCCCATAATGACAAAGCAAAAACAGGTTTTTAAACATTTTCGCAAATGTATAAAGATAAAAAAATTGAAATATCACATTAACATAAGTATTCCGACCCTTTACTCAGTACTTTGTTGAAGCACCTTTGGCAGCGTTTAAAGCCATGAGTATTCTTGGGTATGGCGCTACAAGCTTGGCAGCCCTGTATTTGATGGAGATTCTCCCATTCTTCCACAGCTATTTCGAGGTCTCTCCAGAGATGTTCGATTGGGTTCAAGTCCGGGCTTTGGCTGGGCCACTCAAGGACATTCAGAGGCTTGTCCCGAACCCACTCCTGCGTTGTCTTGACTGTGTGCTTAGGGTCGTTGTCCTGTTGGAAGGTCTGAGGTCTTGGTCACTCTGGAGTAGGTTTTCATCAAGGATCTCTCTGTACTTTGCTCCGTTCATCTTTAATTCAATATGGACTAGTCTATCAGTCCCTAACACTGAGAAACATCACCACAGCATGATGCTGTCACCATCATGCTTCACCAAAGGGATGGTGCCAGGTTTCCTCCAGAAGAGACGCTTGGTATTTATACCAAGGACAGACCAGAGCATCTTGTTTCTCATGGTCTGAGAGTCTTTAGGTGCCTTTTTGTAAACTCCAAACGGCCTGTCAAGTGCCTTTTACTGAGGAGTGGCTTCCGTCTGGCCACTCTACCATAAAGGCCTGATTGTTGGAGTGCTGCAGAGATGGTTGTCTTCTGGAAGGTTCTCCCATCTCCACAGAGGAACTCTGGAGCTCTGTCAGAATGACCATCGGGTTCTTGGTCACTTTCCTGACCAAGGCCCTTCTTCCCCGATTGCTCAGTTTGGCCGGGCGGCCGGCTCTAGGAAGAGTCTTGGTCAGATAGATACTGTATGTGTCTAGATGGATACTGTATGTGTCTAGATGGATACTGTATGTGTCTAGATGGATACTGTATGTGTTTAGATGGATACTGTATGTGTCTAGATGTCTTCATGTTAGTGTCACTATTTGTTTTAGTACAGCATGGGGGAGGACAAATGGTGTTCTCTTTCTTCTCAAAGTAATGTCCCCATAGCTAAAACACTGTATCATGGCGTGCCTTTCTGAGGCTGAATAAGGAAAGGACACAACCTTCATTACCTTCTGCAGACATGTTCCTCACACTGCAACTGAGATATATAAACACAACAAGATGTCATCTTCTCTCAAAGAAGATCATGTGTTTGAGTTCATCCACTTTTGCTGTAAAGCTAGTTTTAACCTTCTGTCTTTTTCCCCGAAGAGTCTTTGGGATTTCTTTAAATAAGGCTTTGGTACCTGGGCTGTGAATTTCACCACATTTGGGACGAGGATTGTCCAATCACAGCGCAGCATGGCATGGCATAGCTGAAGTGATAGGCTAAGGAAAAGCGGGTTAGTAGGGTTCTTCTCCTCTCAGACACCTCCACAGATATGACTACTGTCATGGCTGTACTGTAACATAATATGAAGGCTATCTTACTATCCTGTATGTTAATCCTGAGGAAATATATCTTAATATGAGTGTAGTAAATGTCTAATATGAGTGTAAAATATGCCAAATGCTTGGTCACTTAAAGTAATTAGTTATTACCAGTTAATAAAATATACCAAACATCCACTAATCGACCAACCTGAACTCTTGTGTTGTCGTAACATAGTAAACCTAAATTTGTATTCCTCCATTTAATATGATACAGTATGCTACGTTTCGCATGCTATGCATTAATTGTCCCAATTCAAACAATATTTTACAAATTGCAATACGTATGATATGTTACGAATTCCAATTTGTTGTGGCTATTGTTAGCTAGGTGGCTAACATTAGCTAGGCTAGGGGTTAGGGTTTAGGGGTTAGGGTTAAAGGGATACTTCGGGATCTACCTGCCCAGAGTCAGATGGACTCGTGGATATTAGTTTCATGTCTCTGAGTGTGGTTTGAAGGAAATTGCAAACTAGAGTTAGTGGATACCCATAGAAATCCAGTCATTGTGCTAACGCTCGTGAAACTGCCTCTAACTTCCTTCATACTGGACACAGAGAATAGAAATGGTATCCACTAGTTAATCTGATTCTGGGGAAGTAGATAAAGCCTCATTGCCAAAATCTTGAAGTATCCCTTTAATAGTTTAGGGGTTAAGGTTAGGGTTAAAGTTTAGGTGTTTAGGTTATGGTAAGGGTTAGGGTTAGCTAACATGCTAAATAGTTGCAAAGTAGCTAAAAAGTACCATCCCTTTAAACTTGTGAACTGCTCTTAAGGAAATATATAGCCCCTTGGTCTTCAATGTATGGATGAATCCAATGAAGACCTTGAAATGTTCCCCTCAGCAATTAATCTCCATTCAATTACACACTGTTTTACTTAGTGAACCATTCAGCCTCCTCTCCTGGCTATAATTGTCTCAGTTAATTGCTTTTTAACTCTCTTTGATTACAAGGTTGACCCTGAATGGCTGGAGAGCCTTAGTCTGGCTAACAACTAGCTTGAAGTCCTCCTGACTTCAGAGTCTGGAAAGGCTATTTGGTGTTGTCAGCACGATGTGTTGATAATGGAGGGGATGTGTTTTTTTATTGATTGGTTCTGCTTTACACACACACACACACACACACACACACACACACACACACACACACACACACACACACACACACACACACACACACACACACACACACAAATACATATACACACACACGCACACACCACTACCACCACCCACACCAACACCCAAACCCTGTTACCCCTCCATCCAGAACCCCCTTCCCTCCCTTTCTGACCTGCCTCCCAGAGTATCATGCTCATTGGAGTTCACAGGAGGTTGGTGGCACCTTAATTGGGGAGGACAGGTTCGTGGTAATGGCTGGAACGGAATAGGTGGAATGGTATCAAATACATCAAACACATGGTTTCCATGGTTTCCATGGTTTTGATGCCATTCCATTCGCTCCATTCCAACCATTATTATGAGCCGTCCTCCCCTCTGCAGCCTCCACTGTTGGAGATACGATTTTCAGGAGCCTATTCATCATGGTGACATGTGTGTATAATGGTGTTAAGTCTCCTTATCACAGTGCTGACACAGTGCTGTGGTAATGAACAGTGTTGAGCCACAGACAGAGAGGGACAGAGGAAATGAACCTGACAGTGTTGTTCTGACCTTCCTGGGCCACAGACAGCACACAACACCATGACTCTAAACTCACGACTAAGTAGATCCAGTAAACCTTTGTGTTTCATCTGTCACGTGACGGGCAACATGACATGCAGTCTGCAATCCACCCTCATCCACAGTAGCCTATGTTTTCTTTATGGAGCATATTCTGTATATATCAAATTTCAATGAAGCATGGTGTCGATTATTTTCTACTCCGTTCATTTATAAGAGCATTGCGGTTTTTCTTTTTTAGTTTTGTAATTTTTATGTCTTATTTCAGGGTGTTACTTGTAATTGTTTGCTGTTATCTGTCTGTTTGTAAAACTGAATGTAGACTACACATAAAATAGAAATAAACAACTCCTGTCTAACTGAATGTAGACTACACATAAAATAGAAATAAACAACTCCTGTCTAACTGAATGTAGACTACACATAAAATAGAAATAAACAACTCCTGTCTAACTGAATGTAGACTACACATAAAATAGAAATAAACAACTCCTGTCTAACTGAATGTAGACTACACATAAAATAGAAATAAACAACTCCTGTCTAACTGAATGTAGACTACACATAAAATAGAAATAAACAACTCCTGGATAGCTGAATGTAGGCTACACATAAAATAGAAATAAACAACTCCTGTCTAACTGAATGTAGACTACACATAAAATAGAAATAAACAACTCCTGGATAGCTGAATGTAGGCTACACATAAAATAGAAATAAACAACTCCTGTCTAACTGAATGTAGACTACACATAAAATACAAATAAACAACGTTTTTTACATTTTCCCACAAAATTGTTTTAATATAATTATAAGGAGATAAAAACAGCATTATATAAAATACAATTCAGTTATAGTTATGATCCATTATCTTTACAACAACAAAATATACCAGGTGCCAAGCATGATTTGAGGGTCTGAGATGGTGCGGCCTGAGAAATATACCAGGTGCCAAGCATGATCTGAGGGTCTGAGATGGTGCGGCCTGAGAAATATACCAGGTGCCAAGCATGATCTGAGGGTCTGAGATGGTGCGGCCTGAGAAATATACCAGGTGCCAAGCATGATCTGAGGGTCTGAGATGGTGCGGCCTGAGAAATATACCAGGTGCCAATCATGATCTGAGGGTCTGAGATGGTGCGGCCTGAGAAATATACCAGGTGCCAAGCATGATCTGAGGGTCTGAGATGGTGCGGCCTGAGAAATAGCAGCCTGTGATTACAAATGGGGTAGGTAGGGGGGAGTGTTTCCTCCCTGCTAGTTTTCTGTCCTGCCACAGCTTGCTTAGGGGCGACAGAGCCCCGCTCATTACTATACAGAACGGCCTGCTAACAAAGGCAGCCAAGCACCTACATTGCTGCTGCTGTTGTGTGTTCTACAGAGATAACCGATGTGTCCTCTCATCTGAATTAGCTCTCCGACCCGTCTGCTCTCTCACACACACCCACACACACACACACAGGCCAGGCAAACACATACACACGCACAACGTACAAACATACACATACATACCCACGCAGGCAGGCAGGCATGCACACAGACACACACACACACGCACGCCCACACATGTATGTAACACATAGGCACACACACACACACTCCCGCAAACACTCCCATGGGAGAACAAGCGATTACAGGATTACTCCACACCCCCAACTTGGCCGCTGCATCGTCAGCACTCGCTTTTGTTCTCCGATCAGAGAAGACGACCAACACAAACAAAGCCTTCCAACATCAAAGATGCAAAAACAAAATAAATATAATAAATATTATTCTGAGGAGAACCACAACACTATGTAAATATGCAGCATGCAGTACCTAACTACTAGAGCCCTCTCCCCAGCTCCCCTTCCCCATGTTTCACCCATGGTTGGCTAAATATTTCAGTGGACTGCTAGATGCTCACTGAGGAGTGAACTACAGTGATGAGAGAGACAACACACACTGGCCACTATTCAATCAAACATGCAATGCAGTACAGTTTTGCTGCTTTTCTGTCTGGCTCTCATAAAATCCCAGAATACCGATAGGATTATACAAACGTTGACTTACTATAGACACTAAGGTGGGAAAGAGAGAGAGGATGTGTGTGTATGTGCATCATGTGTGCTGCTGGTGTGTGTGCATGCTTGGGTGAGCGCAGGGGTGGCTTAGACGTGTGTGTGTCTGTGAGTGCAAGATGTCACCAACAGGCCGAAACCTTTTCCGACGTCTGATTTCTCACACTGTTAAAAAAGGGAAGAGAACAGTGATGAGACAAGGAGGGGTAGAAGCCACAAACAGTGACCGGGTTATACTATATATTTTTTTGAAAATGTAGTTTGCTTTAAATGCCAGCATGTCATACAAATGTAGGATTTTCATCTAGTAGAATTCGCTGCACATTATTGACGTAGAGAATTGTCTTTCCAGACCCAGAAGTGTTTGACAGCAGCTGATAATCAGACAAGCTGTACCAATGGAAATCTCCGATGTCCAACTTCAGTGTGTACAAGACAATTGTAAACTCAGGGGGAAAAAAATATCTCCGACTAGTAAAAATAGTTTTAAACGGTCATCTTGAATTTCTCTGAATTTCAAGTCAGAAACTCGGGGCTCTTTCCAGAGCTCCGACTTCCCAACCTGCAGATCATTGACATCATGATGTGACCATGTTATATATGACTTCCCAACCTGCAGATCACTGACATCATGATGTGACCTATGTTATATATCAAATCAAATCAAATCAAATGTATTTATATAGCCCTTCGTACATCAGCTGATATCTCAAAGTGCTGTACAGAAACCCAGCCTAAAACCCCAAACAGCAAGCAATGCAGGTGTAGAAGCACGGTGGCTAGGAAAAACTCCCTAGAAAGGCCAAAACCTAGGAAGAAACCTAGAGAGGAACCAGGCTATGTGAGGTGGCCAGTCCTCATTATAACAGAACATGGCCAAGATGTTCAAATGTTCATAAATGACCAGCATGGTCGTATAATAATAAGGCAGAACAGTTGAAACTGGAGCAGCAGCACAGCCAGGTGGACTGGGGACAGCAAAGAGTCATCATGTCAGGTAGTCCTGGGGCATGGTCCTAGGGCTCAGGTCCTCTGAGAGAGAGAAAGAAAGAGAGAAGGAGAGAATTAGAGAACGCACACTTAGATTCACACAGGACACCGAATAGGACAGGAGAAGTACTCCAGATATAACAAACTGACCCTAGCCCCCCGACACATAAACTACTGCAGCATAAATACTGGAGGCTGAGACAGGGGGGGTCAGGAGACACTGTGGCCCCATCCGAGGACACCCCCGGACAGGGCCAAACAGGAAGGATATAACCCCACCCACTTTGCCAAAGCACAGCTCCCACACCACTAGAGGGATATCTTCAACCACCAACTTACCATCCTGAGACAAGGCTGAGTATAGCCCACAAAGATCTCTGCCATGGCACAACCCAAGGAGGGGCGCCAACCCAGACAGGATGACCACATCAGTGAATCAACCCACTATATATGACTTCCCAACCTGCAGATCACTGACATCATGATTTGACCTATGTTATATATGACTTCCCAACCTGCAGATCACTGACATCATGATTTGACCATGTTATATATGACTTCCCAACCTGCAGATCACTGACATCATGATTTGACCATGTTATATATGACTTCCCAACCTGCAGATCACTGACATCATGATTTGACCATGTTATATATGACTTCCCAACCTGCAGATCACTGACATCATGATTTGACCATGTTATATATGACTTCCCAACCTGCAGATCACTGACATCATGATTTGACCATGTTATATATGACTTCCCAACCTGCAGATCACTGACATCATGATTTGACCATGTTATATATGACTTCCCAACCTGCAGATCACTGACATCATGATTTGACCATGTTATATATGACTTCCCAACCTGCAGATCACTGACATCATGATTTGACCATGTTATATATGACTTCCCAACCTGCAGATCACTGACATCATGATTTGACCATGTTATATATGACTTCCCAACCTGCAGATCACTGACATCATGATTTGACCATGTTATATATGACTTCCCAACCTGCAGATCACTGACATCATGATTTGACCTATGTTATATACGACTTCCCATTTGTTTTGAAAGCGCCACAAATGTAAAGAATAGCAGGAGTCAGAGAAATTGCGCATTAGAAGACAAACACATTCTCAGCATTTTAAGTCAGACTCCAGTCACCCTAGTCATAGACTGTTCTCTCTGCTACTGCACCACAGAAAGCGGTACCAGAGCGCCAAGTCTAGGTCCAAGAGGCTTCTAAACAGGTTCTATCCCCAAGCCATAAGACTCCTGAACATCTCGTCAAATGGCTACACAGACTATTTGCATTGCCCCCCCCCCACACCCCCTACTCTCTGTTGTCATCTATGCATAGTCACTTTAATAACTCTACCTACATGTACATACTACATCAACTAACCGGTGCCCCCCCACATTGACTCTGTATCTGTACCGCCCTGTATATAGTCTCGCTATTGTTATTTTACTGCTGCTCTTTAATTACTTGTTCATTTTATTTCTTATTCTCAGCCCTATTTTTGGGGGGAAACTGCATTGTTGGTTAGGGGCTCGTAAGTAAGCATTTCACTGTAAGGTCTACACCTGTTGTATTCCGCGCATGTGACTAATAAAATTTGATTTAATTTGATTTATGGATAAGCCTAGTATGTTTATATTAGTTGCTTAATGCATTAGTTTTTGACTAAACAGTACATTCAATATGTAGTATGATTAGTACACAGTATGGAGCTTTAGTAAGTAGTAGGCAAGACAGATTTCAGATGGCCAGTGTGCTGGTTGAAATCCACTCTCCATTCCTCACTCACTCACTCTCTCCCCTCATGAATAAACATACAGTACATTCAGCAAGAGCTGGCCTGGCATGGAGTGACCCCACAGCACTCTGGCACAGGCAGGGGTGGGCAGAGGTAATGGTGCGTTCTTTATTCCACTGCAATACCCTCACAAAGTAGCTGCCACTGTGCCACACAACCATATTTCACCAATCATGTGCCTCTGTCTTCTGGCTTTTGTTTCCAGAGGAGGGCTGGCATTCCCAAACGTTCTCTGCCAGAATTCCACTGTTAACACGACAACCATTGACACCAAAACCCCGGAATTTGCCTAAGGGTATGGTTGAGTGGTACTGGCACCTCCAAATGGGTATTTTTGTTTGTTTCTTTCTTTCTTTTTGGGGGTGGATGAGGAGGTTGTTTTCTCCCAACTTCTTTCGGCCTCCCTTACCATCCCTCACTCTGCTTTTCTTTCCGATTTAGTGTTGGAAGGGGTAAATGAAAGAGAGACACGTGCTATGGCACAAACTGGGCTTGTAAGCGACAGAAGGGAGTGAATAGTCTATTTGGCAGTAATGACTTAGGGACACAAATACAGAACACACAAGAATACTGCCTGATAGAATCCTCTCTGTATGTTGATGAAACTTTGTTTTAAAAGACAGACTTCCTTTGTGGTTGACCCAATATGAAAGAGTGTAGAGCAAGTCTGGAGATTAGGTTTGATATATCTGATGTTGTGTCCTGTTCATATGCTGCTGAAGTGCCTCACGGATATGACATGACAAGCAGCCAGTCATAGAAGGAAACAGCATCACATGCATGGACACAAACACCTATACAAAGAGACACACTCATGCATTGCCACGGTAACCTTTGCCATGTCAAATGTCTGAGGGCCACCAAAAAGAGAATGAGACAGAGGAAGCAGAGAAGACAGATACATTTTCTCCGTTCTGAAAGCAACTCATGTTTCCCTAGCAGTTGACAAATATATTCTTTCTGTTTTTACAATAGGGAAACCCCAAAGGGAAATCAACAATTCTGAAAAGAGGGTCTCCCACAGACAACAACAATGGACTGTGGTCTACCACTGTTACCAAAATGGCCAAGTACCTTTTATAGAAGGATTCAACACTGGGACAAATGCATTGACAGAAATCTTAATATGAACAGTATGGAAGCCAGGTAATATACATAAAAAAACATTCAGAGAGAAACTAACATTCTATTCAGTCACCTCATCCTCATCTGTCCCGTCAGGAAATGTAGGGATGCTACTGCCCTCTCTACCTCTAGGAGTATCTCTCTCGCTCCCTCTCTCCCTCCCTCTCTCTCTCCCTCTCTCTCACTCTCTCTCCGTATCTCCCTCCCTCTCGCTCTCTCCCTCTCTCTCACTCTCTCTGTCTCTCTCCCTCTCTCTTTCTCTCAATCTCCCTCTCTCTTTCTCTCAATCTCCATCTCCATCTCCCTTTCTTTCTTTCTTTCTTTCTTTCTTTCTTTCTTTCTTTCTTTCTTTCTTTCTTTCTTTCTTTCTTTCTTTCTTTCTTTCTTTCTTTCTTTCTTTCTTTCTTCTTTCTTTCTTTCTTTCTCTCTCTCTCTCTCTCTCTCTCTCTCTCTCTCTCTCTCTCTCTCTTTCTCTCTCTCTCTCTCTTTCTCTCTCTCCTCTCTCTCTCTCTCTCTCTCTCTAGCCCCCCTATTTTCTAAGAGTTTACATGAAAAGTGTGATACTTTTAATATAACCATGTGCTAGTGTGGGTTTTCAGTGAATTTATGTAAATCATGAAGCTGCGGTGCAGGAAAATGATCAGCAACAGATGAATGATCAAATGAAGATGCTACATCTGTATGAGGATGACAATGACAATGACAATGACAATGACAATGGTGACAATGATGAACATAAGGAAGAAGAGAGTTCATATTCTTTGTCAGTGGTAATCTCTAAGACTAGATGTAGAAGAGTTTCATTCAAAGCAGTTAATCACGCTGGCCAAAGGGCCAGTCTCATCTTCTTTTCTCTGTCCATCTCTCTCTCTCTTTCATTTGCTCCTTTATATCTCTCTTCTTTAATCACAGCACATCAATGTGAGTGACATATCTCATAAGAATTCTATATTTGGTTCCCCTTTGTGAGAAAGTTCAATTTGAATTCCATGAATGCTGTTACCTTGACCTGACTTTGAGACTTCGACTCCCACAGTTTACAGTTTTTTACAATCGCTAGCAGCCATTTCTCAATACTTAGGTCACTTTTTAAAACACTTCACACAGTTCTTCCAACCAACTTTCAGCTTGACACAGCAGTTAATTTCACATCCATAATGAACTAAAACTACCAAAATATTTCATACATTTCTCAAATCAACACATTCTACCATAACACTAGCAAAGGTTGTCACCCAACAAGCACACGTTGTCACTCATAAAACAATGACCTAAACAACACTAACAACAGGCAGCATTACACAATGTTTTCTTTTGTAAAATGTCTTTACAAAACAAGAATGACACCTCTCTACTGTTTAGAATGCACTGCAGTATATGTTACAGGAATGAATCAGACATGATGCATTATGCTTCAATATGTTTTATGGCATTTTTTGGCATTTAGTGATTCCAAAATACAAGAATTTGTATATACACCATCTACCGATACAGATACAGTAGCAATGATAGTCAACCCTGTCTTCTGCATTTGGCCACAGGTTCTCATCCACATCACATCTTATGTCATCTTGGGCAATACATCTAGGAAAGAATCCATCCAGAGGTAATTTGGATGTTGAAATTGCACTATTCTTCCCTCTCTGTGTGCTCCTGGGATGCCTGGTCCATCCCTGGCAATCTTTTGCAGATATGTTCAGGTATCCAGCATTCATTGTGTCCAGGAGGGACATTTGATCATGTGGATGGTGGTCATAAACCTTCCACCTCCATGAGGAAAATAATTCCTCTATGGGCTTGAGGAATGGAGAGTAAGGTGGGAGGAAAATAGTTCCTCTATGGGGTTGAGGAATAGAGAGTAAGGTGGGAGGAAAATAATTCCTCTATGGGGTTGAGGAATAGAGAGTAAGGTGGGAGAAAAATAATTCCTCTATGGGGTTGAGGAATAGAGAGTAAGGTGGGAGGAAAATAGTTCCTCTATGGGGTTGAGGAATAGAGAGTAAGGTGGGAGGAAAATAATTCCTCTATGGGGTTGAGGAATAGAGAGTAAGGTGGGAGGAAAATAATTCCTCTATGGGGTTGAGGAATAGAGAGTAAGGTGGGAGGAAAATAGTTCCTCTATGGGGTTGAGGAATAGAGAGTAAGGTGGGAGGAAAATAATTCCTCTATGGGGTTGAGGAATAGAGAGTAAGGTGGGAGGAAAATAATTCCTCTATGGGGTTGAGGAATAGAGAGTAAGGTGGGAGGAAAATAATTCCTCTATGGGGTTGAGGAATAAAGAGTAAGGTGGGAGGAAAATAATTCCTCTATGGGGTTGAGGAATGGAGAGTAAGGTGGGAGGAAAATAATTCCTCTATGGGGTTGAGGAATGGAGAGTAAGGTGGAAGGAAAAGTGACACCATCCTGGGATGGGCTGCAAACCACTCTGTGACTGCATGGGAGTGGTGAAATGCCACGTTGTCCCATACAATTACAAACATTGGCCGATTTCGCCTCACTGCAACCCTTTCCTCACCTGGCACAACCCTTCCATAGAGGTCATCCAGGAATGTAATGAGACGCTCGGTGGTCCAATTAAGCAGAGGATATTGCTGCACACATTGTGATGTTGGCACCCCTCTGGCCCGGGACATCCACTGTGGCTTTTTTCCCAATCAAATTCCTTCCTCGCCTCCGTGTTTCATCCACAAAGATGAATATGTGGGGTGTTTGCCGAGCTTCAATCTCCATGACTCTCTAAAATAAATCCACTAGGCAACATAAGAGTTAGGCTATTGCGGTAGTTTACATTATACCTAAAAACATGCCATTGTGTGCCTCTGCCCTGTTTGGTTTTGTTCAAAACCAGTTCTGTATTAAATAGTCATCTTACCTGGACATATTGGTTCCTGAGTTACTTGACTCGTTCAGAGTTCCTCTCCAAGGAAGGGGACAGTGTACAACTGCTTCATCCTGACTTGATGTTGTTTCAGGACTCTAGAAATAGTTGTTTCAATATTTCCAAATGTAATGTTGTCTGCCAACACTCTGTCCCATGACCATATCAACGATTGCAGTTTCCTGCACAGCAGTGAAAATCATACCTCTCCAGCCTGTGTGAGGTTTACAGTTGGGTCCTAAGCAGAAATACAAAAACGGTACACACCTCTGGGACACACCCTGTACACACCTCTGGGATTTAGAAACATTGGGTTGTGAGCCAATAATATCATTCCAAAAATATTTGCAAGATGGATATGATCATTTGTATTAGCTTCCTAACACAAGCATATTAATTGACACAGGTGGGAACATGTGTGTTTGTGTGTGTGTTTGTTTGTTTGTTTGTGTATATTTCTGTGTGTGTGTGTGTGTGTGTGTGTGTGTGTGTGTGTGTGTGTGTGTGTGTGTGTGTGTGTGCGTGCGTGCGTGCGTGCGTGCGTGCGTGCGTGTGTGTGTGTGTGTGTGTGTGTGTGTGCGTGCGCATGTGTGTGCTGCGGTGAGGTCTGATGATGTGTGTGGTACATGTCTGTGTGAGGGTTAGTTTCCACTGTGATGGATACGTGAGGTCATCTCCATAGCAATAGATATGTGGTGGTGTCGGCCCCAAGCCAAGGTCTTGGAGCTAGAATAAGACAGGAGTGATGGCAACCACCCGGACAGGAAATCGAAGAGGAGCACACATGGAGGGAAGAAGAGTGCAATTTCATCATCCAAATTACCTCTGGATGGAATTGGGAAAATAGAACACCAATAACAGCACCAGGGTCTTGGGATGGAGGAGGAGGGGAAGGAGGAGGGGAAGAAGGGGGAGGGGGAGGAGGAGGGAAAGGAGGAGGAGG
Organism: Oncorhynchus kisutch; assembly: GCF_002021735.2. Lineage (NCBI taxonomy): Eukaryota > Metazoa > Chordata > Actinopteri > Salmoniformes > Salmonidae > Oncorhynchus > Oncorhynchus kisutch. The sequence continues at coordinate 30,002,915 of NC_034197.2, forward strand.
GGGAGGAGAAGGGATGGAGGAGGGATGGAGGAGGAGGGGAAGGAGGAGGGGAAGAAGGGGGAGGGGGAGGGGGAGGAGGAGGGAAAGGAGGAGGAGGGGGAGGAGAAGGGATGGAGGAGGAGGGGAAGGAGGAGGGAGAAGGAGGAAGGGGAGGAGGGAAAGGAGGAGAAGGGGGAGGAGGGAAAGGAGGAGGAGGGGGAGAAGAAGGAGGGAAAGGAGGAGAAGGGGGAGGAGGGAAAGGAGGAGGAGGGGGAGAAGGAGGAGGGAAAGGAGGAGAAGGGGGAGGAGGGAAAGGAGGAGGAGGGGAGGAGGGAAAGGAGGAGAAGGGGGAGGAGGGAAAGGAGGAGGAGGGGAAGAAGGAGGAGGGAAAGGAGGAAGGGGGAGGAGGGAAAGGAGGAGAAGGGGGAGGAGGGAAAGGAGGAGAAGGGGGAGGAGGGAAAGGAGGAGGAGGGGGAGAAGGAGGAGGGAAAGGAGGAGAAGGGGGAGGAGGGAAAGGAGGAGGAGGGGGAGAAGGAGGAGGGAAAGGAGGAAGGGGGAGGAGGGAAAGGAGGAGAAGGGGGAGGAGGGAAAGGAGGAGGAGGGGGAGGAGGGAAAGGAGGAGGAGGGGGAGAAGGAGGAGGGAAAGGAGGAAGGGGGAGGAGGGAAAGGAGGAGAAGGGGGAGGAGGGAAAGGAGGAGGAGGGGGAGGAGGGAAAGGAGGAGGAGGGGGAGAAGGAGGAGGGAAAGGAGGAGGAGGGGGAGGAGGGGGAGGAGGAGGGGGAGAAGGAGGAGGGAAAGGAGGAGGAGGGGAGAAGGAGGAGGGAAAGGAGGAGAAGGGGGAGGAGGGAAAGGAGGAGAAGGGGGAGGAGGGAAAGGAGGAGGAGGGGGAGGAGGGAAAGGAGGAGAAGGAGGAGGGAAAGGATGAGGAGGGGGAGGAGGGAAAGGAGGAGGAGGGGGAGAAGGAGGAGGAGGGAAAGGAGGAGGAGGGGGAGGAGGGAAAGGAGGAGGAGGGGGAAAAGGAGGAGGGAAAGGAGGAGAAGGGGAGGAGGGAAAGGAGGAGGAGGTGGAGAAGGAGGAGGGAAAGGAGGAGAAGGAGGAGGAGGAGGGAAAGGAGGAGAAGGAGAAGGAGGAGGAGGGGGAGGAGGGAAAGGGGGAGGAGGGGGAGAAGGAGGAGGGAAAGGAGGAGAAGGAGAAGGAGGAGGAGGAGGGAAAGGAGGAGAAGGAGAAGGAGGAGGTGGGGGAGGAGGAAGAGAAGGAGAAGGAGGAGGAGGAGGGAAAGGAGGATGGGAAACCCCTGAAACAACTATCACAAAAAAAATATGAGATTTTTTGTTTTTAATTGCAAAGAAGATACGAATGGATTGTTGAAAACAGAATGTCTTCTGTAATTAAACTATGAGGAGTAAATAATAATCAATAATATGTTTTTCAAAGCTATCCATTACATAAAGAATCTCAAAGCGCTTTATTAAAGCAACCCCCAAAAAATACACTACTACCAAAATGGAGCATCCACTTGGATGATGCTACAGCAGTTATGAGGTGCCAGAAATCACACCACATTTCTCTCTACGATCCTCATCGCTGCACAGCTCTGCCGTCTTGCTTTCAGGCTTCTGTCCATCTTCAACCTCTGGACACTAGCTGAGTAGTCAAAATGGTGGCTGTGTAAGGACCTGCCTGCACAGTGCACATACACAGTGCACATACACAGTGCACACACACAGTGCACATACACAGTGCAGATACACAGTGCACATACACAGTGCACATACACAGTGCACACACACAGTGCACACACACAAATGCACATGAACAGGCATCACCGATTCCGCAGTATAGATTGCACACTAACCTATTCTATGGTGTCTTCGCTAAAATTGAGTGCTGATTTAGTGTAGAAGTGGATTTCCTTTTCACTTAACAAACGCTTCTTAGTTCTATAACAAGAGTGATGCTCGCTCTCACCACAAAATATTGATTTGATGTTGAAACACATTGTAGAACTGGAACTTGCTCCTTCTCTCTGTTCTCCCCCTCTTTCTTTCTCCTCTCAGAAAAGAAATGCCATGAAACTGGTTTAGTTGGTAGGCCTATAAGAAAACAGGTCCTGCATTTCTATCATTCCAAAGGAACATTGGGAACAATAAGATACTGGATATTCAGCTGATATCCAGTATCTATGTCAATCAGCTTGTGCTGTATGTGAATTTCTATTCTCTCTAAACATACAGTTGAAGTCAGAAGTTTACAACCTCCTTAGCCAAATACATTTAACCTCAGTTTTTCACAATTCCTGACATTTAATCATAGTAAAAAAATCCCTGTCTTAGGTCAGTTAGGATCACCACTTTATTTTAAGAATGTGAAATGTCCGAATAATAGTAGAGAGAATGATTTATTTCAGATTCTATTTCTTTCATCACATTCCCAGTGGGTCAGAAGTTTACATACACTCAATTAGTATTTGGTAGCATTGCCTTTCAATTGTTTAACTTGGGTCAAATGTTTCAGGTAGCCTTCCACAAGCTTCCCACAATAAGTTGGGTGATTTTGGTCCATTCCTCCTGACAGAGCTGGTGTAACTGAGTCAGGTTTATTGGCCTCCTTGTTAGCACATGCTTTCTCAGTTCTGCCCACAAATGTTCTATGAGATTGAGGTCAGGGCTTTGTGATGGCCACTCCAATACCTTGACTTTGTTGTCCTTAAGCCATCTTGCCACAACTTTGGAAGTATGCTTGGGGTCATTGTCCATTTGGAAGACCCCTTTGCGACCAAGCTTTAACTGACATTTTGAGATGTTGCTTCAATATATCCACATCATTTTCCTTCCTCATGATGCCATTTTGTGAAGTGCACCATTCCCTCCTGCAGCAAAACACCCCCACAAGATGATGCTGCCACCCCTGTACTTCACGGTTGGGATGGTGTTCTTTGGCTTGCAAGCCTCCCCATTTTTCCTCCAAACATATCAATGGTCATTATGGCCAAACAGTTCTATTTTTGATTAATCAGACCAGAGGACATTTCTCCAAAAAGTATGATCTTTGTCCCATGTGCAGTTGCAAACGATAGTCTGGCTTTTTTATTGTGGTTTTGGAGCAGTGGCTTCTTCCTTGCTGAGCGGCCTTTCAGGTTATGTCGATATAGGACTCTTTACTGTGGATATAGATACTTTTTTGTACCTGTTTCCTCCTGTATCTTCACAAGGTCCTTTGCTGTTGTTCTGGGATTGATTTGCCATGACATCGTTTTCTGGAATTTTCCAAGCCCACTGGAATTGAGATACAGTGAATTATACGTGAAATAATCTGTCTATAAACAATTGTTGGCTCTGTTGCGGAAAGACTGATACATGTTTGATAGTGTCTTGATGCCGTATTGTTTGTCCTTCATGTTCTAATAGTTCAATGTTATCCCTTCCTTGTGTTTTTTTGTAATTAAATAATACATTTTTTTTAAATGTAAAGAATAATAATAATTGTTGGAAAAAGTACTTGTGTCATGCACAAAGTAGATGTCCTAACCGCCTTGCCAAAACTATAGTTTGTTAACAAGAAATTTGTGGAGTGGTTGAAAAGCAAGTTTTAATGACTCCAACCTAAGTGTATGTAAACTTCCAACTTCAACTGTAAATGTGGATATGTTGTGAAAATTGAAAAACACAATTTTAGAAAATTCTTAATGTTCTTAATTTCAGGAACACATGACCTCAACATCTCAGCTTCTGAGGAACAAAATATAGCCTGAGTTCCAGTGAAAATAGTTCTCACCACCGCTCTCTCTACCCTCTTTCCCAGGACTCCCTCTCTGTTCACCCTCCCCCTCTCTCTCACTCTAATAATGTAGATCAGTGATTCCCAAACTGTGGGCAGATAGGGGTCAGCAATTATATACATTTTGCCATGTCTGTGTATTCAATTGATATTTGCGTGACTTAAACATTACAATTACAAAAATGTAGCTTATTAAAAACGCGCCCCCATAATAAAAAATAAAACCACAATGATAATAGAATAATAGTAGAAAGCACAAGGTGCATCATCAGTGTTGCTCTTGTCATGTCAGTCATTGCATACTGTATATTAGATGTTTATAACAGAAATGTCCAGATCAACTAGCCCATGTCAGCTAACATTTTCTAAGCTAGTTTTTTTAGCCAATAGATTTTATTGTAATGTTAAAGTCACTCAAATATAACTTGAATATAAAGACATGGCAAAATGTATAGAATTGCAGGAAATACGTTTCAAATCTGCAAAATGTTCTCTCTGCCAAGAAGGGTGTGAATAGTTTTTGTCATGAACAGTGCTTGTGCCCATAGAAATAGAGTTGGCACGCGTGCACCCAGGGGAGGCGCGGGGTGTCCCCGTCACAGGAAGCGGGGCTTGAGTGAAAAAGTTTGGGAACCCCCTGATGCAGATGACAGTGAGAGTGGTTCATTAGCACGCCTGGTGTTGCTGTGTTGAATCATTAAGTCCATAAAGCCACTGAGCTGATTGCCTCATCGCACACTAAATAGACTTCCAATCAATTAACACAGCAATTAAAACATCAAATCTGCTGATACAGGAGAATTCACACGCAACTCGAGATGTGAATGTATGTACACACACACGCACACACCAACAAACAGACACCTGAACAGACAATATTTACAAATGTCTCTCTCAAACAAAATGTATGACAGTGTGATGGGGGAGGACAGGAGGGAGAAGGGCTGATAATGATGTGGAAAGAACCCAGTATCCTGGGGCAGGACAGGAGGGAGAAGGGCTGATAATGATGTGGAAAGAACCCAGTATCCTGGGGCAGGACAGGAGGGAGAAGGGCTGATAATGATGTGGAAAGAACCCAGTATCCTGGGCAGGACAGGAGGGAGAAGGGCTGATAATGATGTGGAAAGAACCCAGTATCCTGGGGCAGGACAGGAGGGAGAAGGGCTGATAATGATGTGGAAAGAACCCAGTATCCTGGGGCAGGACAGGAGGGAGAAGGGCTGATAATGATGTGGAAAGAACCCAGGAATGGTACTGTATTGTTGTTCATATAAACAAGGGAATCACCACTCTATTATAATCATCCGTTTCCTCATCCCACAGATAAAATAGAGGACGAGAGCACCTGACACATCTAAACAGTTCTGTTTCACAAAGGCAAACACAAGACTGTACAGAAGAGAACATAGGGTTGATCTAGGAGGACACATGATGTAGTGTCTGGGCATATCTGTATGGTTTACACACAAACATTTATACAACAAAAAACGATCTCCTGGGATAAGGGAACAAAGCATGCTGAATCTGTGTTACACTATACGCTGTGCATGATGAGATGTGTGAGCTGCAGGGTATTACATGTCAAAAGTGTTTTCAAACATGAGTCCCATTTCATAAGGTGTGTCGAGCTAAACCCCCACTTCCACACACACACACACACACACACACACACACACACACACACACACACACACACACACACACACACACACACACACACACACACACACACACACACACACACACACACACACACACACACACACACACCATCCACCCCACACACACACACACCATCCACCCAAAAAACACACTCCATTTCCTCTTGTTTCCATGGCAACTGGCCTGAGTGTGGTGGGCACATGAAGCGGTGGCCGGTATCAACTGAGAGGAGGAGCGGTCTGTCACCTTCCTCTGAAAGTGAGAGAGGGAGATAGTGAGAGAGGGAGAGGGAAAGAGAGAGAGAGAGAGAGAGAGAGAGAGAGAGAGAGAGAGAGAGACAGGAGGTACAGCGCTATTCTGCACACACACACACTCACACTCACAAACACGCTCACACACGCACACACACATAAACACACACACATACACACACTTCCCTCTCACACGTGTCCTCTTTATCCTTTTACAAGACAAGGTTGAATTATGGTCAACAAGGATAGACGGGTGAAGGTAATAGAATAGGAACCTGAGGTGAAAGCATGTCTGATCATCAGCCCATCAGCATGGAAGACAGTGTACACTCAGACCAGACTACACAAGCCCTTTACATTCTCTGTCCCATCTCCTGTCTCAATTTCTTCACACTTCATATATTCCTCTGGCTGTCTTGTCCTGGGTCAATCCCTGGGAGGCCAACCTGTCCTTGGATGCAGGGCAAGGATTACAGCAGAACACCTTATGACCTTAATTTTCACCTGCCTGTTCCTCTCAGCCAGGCAGTATGTGTGTGTCACTGTGTGTATGTGTTTGTCAGTATGTATGTGTGTGTGTGTCTGTGTGTGTGTGTGTGTGTGTGTGTGTGTGTGTGTGTGTGTGTGTGTGTGTGTGTGTGTTAAAGGGGGGGGGGGGGATCAACAGCTGCTGCTTGGCACGCGCCACACACTCAGACAACACTGTTCACCCCCAAATCCCCAAGTCTCCTAGACTGGGTCGGGAAAGAGGGGGTAGGGAGAAGAGGGAGGGGTGAGGAGAGAGGGATGAGGGGATAAACAGAGGGAGGGAGAGGGAGGGCAGGTGTGGGGAAAACAACCATCTTTTCCTCATCATTAGATATTACTATGAGTAGGACCAGACAGCACAGCCAGCCCCCTGCAGTGGGGGACGTTTTCTTATGGAGATGACATGTATTAGTGAGTCAGTTTAAACATGAGCTATCCATCCTAAGATGTCAGTCTGCACCAGCCGGATAGGGGGTTGGGTGTGTGTGTGTGTGTGTGTGTGTGTGTGTGTGTGTGTGTGTGTGTGTGTGTGTGTGTGTGTGTGTGTGTGTGTGTGTGTGTGTGTGTGTGTGTGTGTGTGTGTGTGTGTGCGTGTGCATGCGCGTGCGTGTGCGTGTGTGTGTGACTGTGATGTAGCAGACAGACGTGGCAGACACACCACCTTGCCTTATAAGACACCCGCTGTTGTTGGTGACCCCTGACCTTAACCAACCTTGACCCCAACAGAAGGCAGCTGATTATTCAACAAGGACTGACAACACAGCATGACAGATCCTAACCCCAATCCCCAACCCTAACCCCACTATTTTACACCCCCACCCAAGAAACCCCCAAACACAGGCTGCAATATGAACAAACACATTGACACATGAAACACTACAGTAATCAATCAAACACAGAAACCCAGCACCATAAAATAATGGATATGCAAACAGAACACCAAGGATGATGTAAATGTATTTTTTTTTGTTCAGTATTTTTAGAAAAATCATCACTAGATGTTTGTTCTAGAAATTAATAGGAGACATTTTTCTGAGGTCTTGGCTGATTTCTTTAGATTTTTCCATGATGTCAAGCTAAGAAGCACTGAGTTTGAAGGTAGACCTTGAAATACATCCACAGGTACACCTCCAATTGACTCAAATGATGTCAATTAGCCTCTCAGACGTTTCTAAAGCCATGACATCATTTTCCATGAAGACATTTGTGGAGTGTTTGAAAAACGAGTTTTAATGACTCCAACCTAAGTGTATGTAAACTTCCGACTTCAACTGTATATCAAATAATATTTTCTCAATTTATTTGGTGTGAAAGTGTCCTCATCCTATATAATAGCATTATTTCCCGGGGGATTTGTGTGCGGTAGGTTCCAGGCCCTGCACTAGCACTACAGTTTCTGACAGATGGTGTGCAAGTCCTCTACAGTGTCTGGCACAGACAGAAGCCTGCTCTCTCTCTCTCTATCCTACAGCATGCCAACCACTACTACTACTGCAATAGAGCCTGCTAAGTCTCTCTCTCTCTCTGTCTCTCTCTCTCTCCCTCTCTCCCTCTGAGAGAGAGAGGGGGGGGGGAGACAGAGAGAAAGACAAAGTGAGACAAACAGAGATAGAGACAGAGAGAGAGACAGAAAGAGAGAGAGAGAGACAGAGAGAGACAGAGAGAGAAAGAGAGAGAGACAGAGACAGAAAGAGAGAGAGACAGAAAGAGAGAGAGCCAGAGCGAGAGAGAGCCAGAGCGAGAGAGAGAGCCAGAGAGAGAGAGAGACAGAGAGAGAGAGACAGAAAGAGAGAGAGACAGACAGACAGAGAGAGAGGAGAGAGAGAGAGACAGAGAGAGAGACAGAGAGAGACAGAGAGAGAGAGATAGAGAGTTAGCAGGCTCTAATGCAGTAGTAGTAGTGGTTGGCATGCTGTAGGATAGAGAGAGAGAGTTAGCAGGCTCTAATGCAGTAGTAGTAGTGGTTGGCATGCTGTAGGATAGAGAGAGAGAGAGTTAGCAGGCTCTAATGCAGTAGTAGTAGTGGTTGGCATGCTGTAGGATAGAGAGAGAGAGTTAGCAGGCTCTAATGCAGTAGTAGTAGTGGTTGGCATGCTGTAGGATAGAGAGAGAGAGAGTTAGCAGGCTCTAATGCAGTAGTAGTAGTGGTTGGCATGCTGTAGGATAGAGAGAGAGAGTTAGCAGGCTCTAATGCAGTAGTAGTAGTGGTTGGCATGCTGTAGGATAGAGAGAGAGTTAGCAGGCTCTAATGCAGTAGTAGTAGTGGTTGGCATGCTGTAGGATAGAGAGAGAGAGAGTTAGCAGGCTCTAATGCAGTAGTAGTAGTGGTTGGCATGCTGTAGGATAGAGAGAGAGTTAGCAGGCTCGAATGCAGTAGTAGTAGTGGTTGGCATGCTGTAGGATAGAGAGAGAGAGTTAGCAGGCTCTAATGCAGTAGTAGTAGTGGTTGGCATGCTGTAGGATAGAGAGAGAGTTAGCAGGCTCTAATGCAGTAGTAGTAGTGGTTGGCATGCTGTAGGATAGAGAGAGAGAGTTAGCAGGCTCTAATGCAGTAGTAGTAGTAGTGGTTGGCATGCTGTAGGATAGAGAGAGAGAGTTAGCAGGCTCTAATGCAGTAGTAGTAGTGGTTGGCATGCTGTAGGATAGAGAGAGAGAGAGTTAGCAGGCTCTAATGCAGTAGTAGTAGTGGTTGGCATGCTGTAGGATAGAGAGAGAGAGTTAGCAGGCTCTAATGCAATAGTAGTAGTGGTTGGCATGCTGTAGGATAGAGAGAGAGTTAGCAGGCTCTAATGCAGTAGTAGTAGTGGTTGGCATGCTGTAGGATAGAGAGAGAGAGAGTTAGCAGGCTCTAATGCAGTAGTAGTAGTGGTTGGCATGCTGTAGGATAGAGAGAGAGTTAGCAGGCTCTAATGCAGTAGTAGTAGTGGTTGGCATGCTGTAGGATAGAGAGAGAGTTAGCAGGCTCTAATGCAGTAGTAGTAGTGGTTGGCATGCTGTAGGATAGAGAGAGAGAGAGTTAGCAGGCTCTAATGCAGTAGTAGTAGTGGTTGGCATGCTGTAGGATAGAGAGAGAGTTAGCAGGCTCTAATGCAGTAGTAGTAGTGGTTGGCATGCTGTAGGATAGAGAGAGAGTTAGCAGGCTCTAATGCAGTAGTAGTAGTGGTTGGCATGCTGTAGGATAGAGAGAGAGTTAGCAGGCTCTAATGCAGTAGTAGTAGTGGTTGGCATGCTGTAGGATAGAGAGAGAGAGGGTTCTCTGAAGTACATTCCTTCCCTCTGTTCTCTGTTAATCTTACACACATTGGGCTTCAAAGTCATTTCTGTAAACTTTCGTATTTCATTGAACATGTGATGGAATGATAAAAAGGAGAAAGAGGGTGCATGAGAGGGTACATGAGATGGAGTGAGAGATGTGGACAGAGAAAGAGGCCCTTTCACGCTTCTTAAAATCACTCAGAATATTTCAAATTCATGAAAGTTTTCTTGGAAGAGAAGAAAAACTCATATTTTTCCATTTGATAAAAGCAGAAAATGCAATACCCAGCTGAGAGGCGCAGTACTAGTGAATTCTCTTTGGCAATGCTTTAGTAGCATCAACAGACAACTTCAAAAAGACATGGCTAAATTGATTTGAGTGACACATACCATGGGTGTTTTGTAAATACGTTGGACATTATCCTCTCATGACATTAGGCTAGATGACTTTGCCACAGTTATGCTGTGGAGAATATTCAGACAGCTCTTTCAGAAGTCAAGTGGAGGATATTTTCTGGAAATGAAGGAGAGTGTGGAAATAATTAATATGTTTTCTGTATAGTGTGTTCCTTCTGAAGTGCTTCTAAGTCTGTGTGTGTGTGTGTGTGTGTGTGTGTGTGTGTGTGTGTGTGTGTGTGTGTGTGTGTGTGTGTGTGTGTGTGTGTGTGTGTGTGTGTGTGTGTGTGTGTGTGTGTGTGTGTGTGTGGTGTGTGTGTGTGTGTGTGTGTGTGTGGTGTGTGTGTGTGTTCATGTGCGTGCATGCCTAATTGCACCAACAGTTGTTGACTTCTCACCAAGCTGCTTGCCTATTGTCCTGTAGCCCATCCCAGCCTTGTGCAGGTCTACAATTTTATCCCTGATGTCCTTACACAGCTCTCTGGTCTTGGCCATTGTGGAGAGGTTGGAGTCTGTTTGATTGAGTGTGTGGACAGATGTCTTTTATACAGGTAATGAGTTCAAACAGGTGCAGTTAATACAGGTAATGAGTGGAGAACAGGAGGGCTTCTAAAAGAAAAACTAACAGGCCTGTGAGAGCCAGAATTCTTACTGGTTGGTAGGTGATCAAATACTTATGTCATGCAATAAAATGCTAATTAAGTACTTAAAAATCATACAATGTGATTTTCTGGATTTTTGTTTTAGATTCCGTCTCTCACAGTTGAAGTGTACCTATGATAAAAATTACAGACCTCTACATGCTTTGTAAGTAGGAAAACCTGGAAAATCGGCAGTGTATCAAATACTTGTTCTCCCCACTATATATATATATATATAAATATATAGTATCAGTCAAAAGTTTGGACACATCTACTCATTCAAGGGTTTGGAGAAAGACTAAGAAACAACACATATGGAATCATGTATTAACCAAAAATGTGTTAGACAATTCAAAATATTTTATATTTGAGATTCTTCAAAGTAGCCACCCTTTGCCTTGAAGACAGCTTTGCACACTCTTGGCCTTCTTTCAACCAGCTTCATGAGGTAGTCACTTGGAATACATTTTGATTAACAGGTGTGCCTAGTTAAAAATGAATTTGTGGAATTTCTTTCCTTCTTGATGTGTTTGAGCCAGTCAGTTGTGTTGTGACAAGGTAGGGGGGTATAGAGAAGATAGCCCTATTTGGTAAAAGACCAAGTCCATATTATGGCAAGAACAGCAAAGAGAAACAACAGTCCAGCATTACTTTTTGACATGAATGTCAGTCAATGCAGAACATTTCAAGAACTTTGAATGTTTCTTCAAGTACAGTCGCAAAAACCATCAAGCGCTATGATGACATTGGCTCTCATGAGGACATTAACAATGGACATTACACCAGTGGAAATCTGTCCCTTGGTCTGATCTAATAAGTCCAAATTTGAGATTTTTGCTTCCATCCGCCATGTCTTTGTGAGACGCAGAGTAGGTGAATGTGTGGTTCCCACTGTGAAGCATGTAGGAGGAGGTGTGATGTGGGGATGCTTTGCTGGTGACACTGTCTGTGATTTATTTATAGTTCAAGGCACACTTAAGCAGCATGGCTTCCTCAGCATTCTGCAGCAATTTGCCATCCCATCTGGTTTGTGCTTAGTGGGACTATAATTTGTTTTTCACAGGACAATGACCAAACACACCACCAGGCTGTGTAAGGGCTATTTGACCAAGAAGAAGAGTGATGGAGTGTTGCATCAGATGACCTGGCCCCCACAATCACCTGATCTCAACCCAATTGGTATGGTTTGGGATGAGTTGGACCACAGAGTGAGTGGAGAACAGGAGGGCTTCTAAAAGAAAAATGAACAGGTCTGTGAGAGCTGGAATTCTTACTGGTTGGTAGGTGATCACATACTTATGTCATCATCAGTGCTCAGCATATGTAGGAACTCCTTCAAGACTGTTGGAAAAGCATTCCTGTGGAAGCTGGTTGAGAGAATGGCAAGAGTGTGCAAATATGTAATTTAACCTTTTTTTACCTTTATTGATCTAGGAAATTCAGTTAAGAACAAATTCTTATTTACAACGACGGCCTACCCCAGACGACGCTGGGCCAGTTGTGCGCCGCCCTATGGGGCTCCCAATCACGGCCGGATGTGATACAGCCTGAAGAATCGAAAATCAAAAATATGTTTTGATTTGTTTCACACTTTTTTGGTTACTACATGACTCCATATGTGTTATTTCATAGTTTTGGTGTCTTCACTAATATTCTACAATGTAAGAAATTTGTCAAAATAAAGAAAAACCCTTGAATGAGTAGCTTTTGACTGGTACTGTATATACTTTTATTTTTACATGGTGGGTCACCATTGAGACCAGGGTCTCATTTTCAAGGGAGGCCTTTGAACATGAACACACAATACATAATATCTATACAATACATACATCAAGATGAATCAAAACATTTCTCTGTGTAACTAGGTGCTACATGAACCCAATGAGATGGACTTTGTTTTAGTCATTCATCTTACACAGGCTGTTCCCAAATATAATTAACCTAGCAGAGAATATAAAGTGAAAATAAATGACAGACCACTGGGTTTGGAGGGAGGGAGGGTGGAAGGGAGGAAGGGAGGAAGGGATGGTAGGACGGGTGGATGAATGGATGGAGGAATGGAGGGAGGGAGGGTGGAAGGGAGAAAGGGATGGTAGGACGGGTGGATGGATGAATGGATGGAGGAATGGATGGAGGAATGGAGGGAGGGAGGGAGGGAGGGAGGGAGTGAGGGAGGGAGGGAGGGAGGGAGGGAGGGAGGGAGGGAGGGAGGGAGGGAGGGAGGGAGGGAGGGAGGGAGGGAGGGAGGGAGGGAGGGAGGGAGGGAGGGAGGGAGGGAGGGAGGGAGGGAGGGAGGGAGGGATGGCAGGAGGGGTGGATGGATGAATGGATGGATGAATGGATGGAGGAATGGAGGGAGGGAGGGAAACAAAGCCACAGGGTCCCAGCATTGACTCCTTGTAACCACATTACAGTGGAAAGAACAAGCAGCAATGAGCAGAACTGTCATTAACCTCTGTAGCTGTAATAAATCAATGCCTGTAGACAGACACACACACACACTTTGGACATGCAAATGACCACAATTCAGCCCAATCTCCATCTAAAGGCCTTCACCCGGTCGTCACGGTGATAAATCATACCAGGGGGTGGTAGTTTCTGTGAGCGAGGAGGGAGATATTTGCTTTGAGACAGACACACCAACCACAAACTCTTCTAATGCTGGTGTTTAGTAGTACATTGTCTCAGCTAAAGGAATGTGGCTGGTGTACAGTAGCTGGTTAGGTATCACCACATTGTTCATATATTTACATAACATCTAACATCTTATCCATTCTTGATCACTGTCTCAGGGAGCATAGCATTCAGAGAAAAAATGTGCTTCTGGTATATTGTCACAAGGTTTTTCCGTTGTATTTTCGGATTCACCAAGCGTACATTTCACTCAGCATGAGGAAGAGAGGATGAATCCAGAGTGAGGATGGTACAGGTTATGCAATGCCAGATCGTTATTCTGCACGGAGCGGTATGGTTGCCATTTCTATGTAGATGATCAGCTATTTAAAGTAGAAGCAATATGGTTACCAGGCTAAAGCTGCTGAAACATTAGGCCTATTTCATGTTGTTTGTAGCAGGTGCACCAGGACTCTATCGTCACCATTTTAAAATGTGTGTGGACATGCGTGGGTGTGTGTTCTGCTCTTCCACTTCAGCCCAGTCTGTGAGGGATGGACAGATGCTGTGTCCCCGCAGTCAGTCGTAGAAGATAGGACATATTGTACATCACACAGAAAGGTAACAGATTTAACAGGCCAGCTAGGCCATCTGTTACTCTAGCTCTGCACTGCGTACTCAGACAATAGAGGGGTCAGGAAAACTAGGCCTCCACCAGTCCAGACCCAGGCCTGCTATTGTCCTCCTGGCCTCTGGGTAAACACTGACCCTTATCACCACCACCAGCACACAACCGCCTGCCTGCCGCCAGCATAATGCCTGGCTAAGCAGAGGATAGTTTAAAACCACATGGTTCCTGCTGCAACTAGCTGCAACTAACGTCACATTTCAAAGTGTTTAAGGATACATTTAGGCATTAATCTTCAGGTTAGGCATTAATCTTCAGGTTAGGCATTAATCTTCAGGTTAGGCATTAATCTTCATGTTAGGGATTAACTCTGAATGGTTCAGGGTTAAGGTTTGGGATAGGCTTCAAATAAATATCTCAAAAACAACTTTCTATCGCTGGATCAGAGGCAGATGTGAAACCTACTTGAAGGTAACAGCGCTTACTGTTGCCCCTAGTGGCCTGTTTCCACGTCATCTCCCAACGTCCTCAGACATGGATGGACGTTGAACACTGACTTGTATCACGGGGGAACTTGGCTGTCCTGGTTACACATGTAAATGGAAAAAATATATCCCAAAGGGGAAAATATTTTCCTCTCCTTTCTTTTGCCAGTGTTATCTTTCATAGACTCCTTCCAACACACACTTTGTAGACACACACACGCATCAATAAGGTCCATCAGTGTTTAGGGAGAGGGTAGATGCCAATCAAAGCAGTAGTTAAGGACCTCTAAATACTTAGTCAGGACCTACGTCTTCATCCTCTACCCCCTCCCGATCCCCAAGTAATCATCCTCCCAAACATCTCCACAAAAAGGGAGGGCCTCTTCTACACCTGCATTGCTTGCTGTTTGGGGTTTTAGGCTGGGTTTCTGTACAGCACTTTGAGATATCAGCTGATGTACGAAGGGCTATATAAATAAATTTGATTTGATATGATTTGAAAAACACCACCCCCTCCAGTCCTTCCATCTCTTCACACACCTCTTCTTCAGAGGAAAGATAGAGAGAAAAGGAGGAAGATATAGAGGGATAGAGGTTATGATTTTGCAATATGTGTGGTATGTTTATCCTTCACTGATCAAGTAGTGTATAAGTGTCTGCATTTATATTGCATACATGTTCACTGTTATCATGTGTATTCATTCCTGTCTGTGTGTTTGTGTGATGTAGTGGGTATATATATGAATATAATAAGTTTGTGCAGTCATTCACACTTAAGCAAACACTTTTACCAGAGCAGTTTACAGAAGCAATTAGGGTTAAGTGCCTTGCTCAAGGGCACATTGACAGTTTTTTCACCTAGTCGGCTCAGGGATTTGAACCAGCGACCTTCCAGTTACTGGACAAACGCTCTTAACCACTAGGCTACCTGCCACCCTTTTTATATATGTATGCGTGTGTATGTGTGTATGCATGCCTGTAATGTGTATGTATGTGAATCAGTATGTGGGGGATATGTGATTCTTTCTGTAAATCTGCATGCGCTGACCCCTCTAAACCTCTTTATTGGACAGTAGCACGGACCAATCAGAGTTTGTGTGTCAGATTACCACTGTTAATCTGTGTGTAATCCCTGAGCTGCCCCACTGTGGTTAGATACAAGCGTTTGGAAGACACACACACACACACTCTGTTGTTAGTGTGTTTGTAATCCCTGAGCGAGTCCACTGTGGCTAGATATCACAGATTGGGAGGCCTTGTCTACATTAACCTCAAATCCAAATCCAAAGACATCCAGGGGATAATAGTGAAGGAGATAACCTCATTCAATTGCCTACTGTCCCTGGGTGCAGATGGAGAAGGCCCCCAAGCCTCTGTGACCTCTTAAAGGTTTAGCTAGTAGGACAGATGAAGAAGGTCCCCAAGCCTCTGTGGCCTCTGAAAGGTTTAGCTAGTAGGACAGATGGAGCCCAAGCCTCTGTGGTCTCTTAAAGGTTTAGCTAGTAGCACACATGGGGAAGGTCTCCAAGCTTCTGTGGCCTCTCAAAGGGCTATTAGTTAGTAGGATAGATGAGGAAGGTCCCCAAGCCTCTGTGGCCTCTCAAAGGGCTATTAGTTAGTAGGATAGATGAGGAAGGTCCCCAAGCCTCTGTGGCCTCTCAAAGGGCTATTAGTTAGTAGGATAGATGAGGAAGGTCCCCAAGCCTCTGTGGCCTTTTAAAGGTTTAGCTAATAGGACAGATGACACAGGTCTCCAAGCGTCTGTGGCCTCTCAAATGGCTATTAGCTAATAGGACAGATGACAAAGGTCTCCAAGCCTCTGTGGCCTCTCAAATGGCTATTAGTTAGTAGGACAGATGAGGAAGGTCCCCAAGCCTCTGTGGCCTCTCAAATGGCTATTAGCTAGTAGGACAGATATGGAAGGTCCCCAAGCCTCTGTGGCCTCTCAAATGGCTATTAGCTAGTAGGGCAGATGAGGAAGGTCCCCAAGCCTCTGTGGCCTCTCAAATGGCTATTAGCTAATAGGACAGATGCCCTGAAACTGAGACAAATACTGACTGGTAAATGTTCATTGTTTTCACTTAACATATACCGTATATTTTTTACTAACTTTTCTTTAATCAGGGGAGCCCAGTTGAGACCATGGTCTCATTTCCAATGGTGCCCTGAGACCATCAAGTCAAAGATTACATTAGAACCTCAATAACACCACAGCCATTATAAACATGTTATTAAATCAACCAGTCAAAAACACAATTGCACACCTCTGGGTTTTAAAATGCCCTACTGACCAAACATTTGAAAATAAACATCTTTATAATAGATTCTATGATAAAGGCATTTTATTTTGTCTTGAAGAAAAAAGTGTCTGGCTGATAAAGGCACAACACAGAGCCTCCTCCAGGGGTGGCAGATGCCCATCTGTAGGGGTGGGATTGTGGTGTTTGGGGGACAGGGGTTGAGATGCATGGGGAGGTGACAATGAAATGGACAGTGAGGCATTGGAGGTCAGGGGTTAACCCCTAGCTCGATCTCTTCCACACTGACAGGGACCATAGGGGGTCCTTCAATTCAGAACTGGGGGTTTCCAATCAGAAAGATTGGTGTAAAGGCCCACCAACACCGTACTGGCTCCTGGTGGGCCGACTGGGAGCCTTTAAGAAAACAGACTTAAATAACTCTAAGAGCCCCCCCCCCCCCCCCCTCTCTCTCTCTCTCTATCTATCTCTCTCCATTCTCCACTTCTCTCCCTCTCTTTCCACCCTCTCTTTCCACCTCTCCTTATGAGACTATGCATGTACCTACTCCCACAAATTACTTCATGGCGAGGTCCTTTCCTTTTATAGGTGTCATACATTACCTCTGTGTGTAAATGTGTTCATGAAAAATGCTGTTTCCCTCAACACATCTCTTTGACTCCATGTCTCTGTTGTTGTTGGGCAGGTCAACATATTATATTCTAGAACACTCAGAATCAACATATTCTGGAACACTCATTGGAGTAACATTGCAGATCTATGATTTTGATTTTTTAACAAGAGCTCTTTTCACCTATATAAAAATGCATGAAGTTTAAATAAGGAGAAGATCATTACTGCTCTCTCTGCAGAGGTTTGGCTTATATAACAAGTCCCTGGATACAGAGACTGGAAAAGGAGGAGGGAAAAAACCAAAAATATACTGCAGCTGACAACCCTGAGAGCAGACACATAAGAAGAGAAGAAAAGAGAGAGAGAGAGAGAGAGAGAGAGAGAGAGAGAGAGAGAGAGAGAGAGAGAGAGAGAGAGAGAGAGAGAGAGAGAGAGAGAGAGAGAGAGAGAGGTGAGGGAAAGGGCTGTATGAAACCGGAAATTAAAAAGATATTGAAGGAGAGACAGTTGAGCTGCAAAGGGACGCCTCATCACCTATTAAATCCTATTACTGGAGGTCAGGGGAGATTTCCTGCTGCTCTCCCCAGGTAAAGAGCTCATCTGAGCTGGATGAGCTGCTAGGATTACCCCTGGACGCTGGAGCAGGGCCCAGGCCAACTCTCCCCTGTCCGCACTGCAGCCTAGGGTTGCAAAATTCCAGATTGGATCTATTCATTGAAAGTTCCTTAAATTTTGCAACCCTACTCCTAACACACTCACTGACAACCATACTCCAAACACACTCACTGACAACCCTACTCCCAACACACTCATTGACAACCCTACTCCTAATACCATCACTGACAACCATACTCCCAACACACTCACTGACAACCCTACTCCTAACATACTCACTGACAACCCTACTCCTAGCACATTCACTGACAACGCTACTCCTAACACACTCACTGAAAACCATACTCCTAACCCACTCACTGACAACCCTACTCCTATAATACACTCACTGACAACACTACTCCTAACGCACTCACTGACAACACTACTGCTAACACACTCACTGACAACCCTACTCCTAACCCACTCACTGACAACCCTACTCCTATAATACACTCACTGACAACCCTACTCCCAACACACTCACTGACAACCATACTCCTAACATACTCACTGACAACCCTACTCCTAACATCATCACTGACAATCCTACTCCTAAAACACTGACTGACAACCCTACTCCTAACACACTGACTGACAACCCTACTCCTAACACATTCACTGACAACCCTACTCCTAACACACTCACTGACAACCATACGCCTAACACACTCACTAACAACCCTACTCCTAACAAACTAACTGACAACCATACTCCTAACACACTCACTGACAACCCTACTCCTAACACATTCACTGACAACCATACTCCTAACACATTCACTGACAACCATACTCCTAAAACACTGACTGACAACCCTACTCCTAACACATTCACTGACAACCCTACTCCTAACACATTCACTGACAACCCTACTCCTAACACACTCACTGACAACCCTACTCCTAACACATTCACTAACAACCCTACTCCTAATGCGCTCACTAACAACAATACTCCTAACACATTCACTAACAACCCTACTCCTAATGCGCTCACTAACAACAATACTCCTAACACATTCACTGACAACCCTACTCCTAACACACTCACTGACAACCCTACTCCTAACACATTCACTAACAACCCTACTCCTAACACATTTACTAACAACCCTACTCCTAACACATTCACTAACAACCCTACTCCTAATGCGCTCACTAACAACAATACTCCTAACACATTCACTAACAACCCTACTCCTAATGCGCTCACTAACAACAATACTCCTAACACATTCACTAACAACCCTACTCCTAACACACTCACTAACAACCCTACTCCTAATGCGCTCACTAACAACCCTACTCCTAACACACTCACTGACAACCCTACTCCTAACACATTCACTAACAACCCTACTCCTAACACATTCACTAACAACCCTACTCCTAATGCGCTCACTAACAACCCTACTCCTAACACATTCACTAACAACCCTACTCCTAATGCACACACTAAGAACCCTACTCCTAATGCGCTCACTAACAACCCTACTCCTAACACATTCACTAACAACCCTACTCCTAATGCACTCACTAAGAACCCTAATCCTAATGCGCTCACTAACAACCCTACTCCTAACACATTCACTAACAACCCTACTCCTAACACACTCACTAACAACCCTACTCCTAACACACTCACTGACAACCCTACTCCTAACACATTCACTAACAACCCTACTCCTAACACATTTACTAACAACCCCTACTCCTAACACACTCACTAACAACCCTACTCCTAACACACTCACTAACAACCCTACTCCTAACACACTCACTGACAACCCTACTCCTAACACATTCACTAACAACCCTACTCCTAACACACTCACTAACAACCCTACTCCTAACACACTCACTAACAACCCTACTCCTAACACATTTACTAACAACCCTACTCCTAACACATTCACTAACAACCCTACTCCTAATGCGCTCACTAACAACAATACTCCTAACACATTCACTAACAACCCTACTCCTAACACACTCACTAACAACCCTACTCCTAACACACTCACTAACAACCCTACTCCTAACACATTTACTAACAACCCTACTCCTAACACATTCACTAACAACCCTACTCCTAATGCGCTCACTAACAACAATACTCCTAACACATTCACTAACAACCCTACTCCTAATGCGCTCACTAACAACAATACTCCTAACACATTCACTGACAACCCTACTCCTAACACACTCACTAACAACCCTACTCCTAACACACTCACTAACAACCCTACTCCTAACACATTCACTAACAACCCTACTCCTAACACATTCACTAACAACCCTACTCCTAATGCGCTCACTAACAACAATACTCCTAACACATTCACTGACAACCCTACTCCTAACACATTCACTAACAACCCTACTCCTAACACATTTACTAACAACCCTACTCCTAACACATTCACTAACAACCCTACTCCTAATGCGCTCACTAACAACAATACTCCTAACACATTCACTAACAACCCTACTCCTAATGCGCTCACTAACAACAATACTCCTAACACATTCACTAACAACCCTACTCCTAACACACTCACTAACAACCCTACTCCTAATGCGCTCACTAACAACCCTACTCCTAACACACTCACTAACAACCCTACTCCTAATGCGCTCACTAACAACCCTACTCCTAACACACTCACTGACAACCCTACTCCTAACACATTCACTAACAACCCTACTCCTAACACATTTACTAACAACCCTACTCCTAACACATTCACTAACAACCCTACTCCTAATGCGCTCACTAACAACAATACTCCTAACACATTCACTGACAACCCTACTCCTAACACACTCACTAACAACCCTACTCCTAACACACTCACTAACAACCCTACTCCTAACACATTCACTAACAACCCTACTCCTAATGCGCTCACTAACAACAATACTCCTAACACATTCACTGACAACCCTACTCCTAACACACTCACTAACAACCCTACTCCTAACACATTTACTAACAACCCTACTCCTAACACATTCACTAACAACCCTACTCCTAATGCGCTCACTAACAACAATACTCCTAACACATTCACTGACAACCCTACTCCTAACACACTCACTGACAACCCTACTCCTAACACATTCACTAACAACCCTACTCCTAACACATTTACTAACAACCCTACTCCTAACACATTCACTAACAACCCTACTCCTAATGCGCTCACTAACAACAATACTCCTAATGCGCTCACTAACAACCCTACTCCTAACACACTCACTAACAACCCTACTCCTAATGCGCTCACTAACAACCCTACTCCTAATGCGCTCACTAACAACCCTACTCCTAAC
Source organism: Oncorhynchus kisutch (assembly GCF_002021735.2). Classification (NCBI taxonomy): domain Eukaryota; kingdom Metazoa; phylum Chordata; class Actinopteri; order Salmoniformes; family Salmonidae; genus Oncorhynchus; species Oncorhynchus kisutch. The sequence continues at coordinate 30,023,998 of NC_034197.2, forward strand.
ACACTCACTAACAACCCTACTCCTAATGCGCTCACTAACAACCCTACTCCTAACACACTCACTGACAACCCTACTCCTAACACATTCACTAACAACCCTACTCCTAACACATTCACTAACAACCCTACTCCTAATGCGCTCACTAACAACCCTACTCCTAACACATTCACTAACAACCCTACTCCTAATGCACACACTAAGAACCCTACTCCTAATGCGCTCACTAACAACCCTACTCCTAACACATTCACTAACAACCCTACTCCTAATGCACTCACTAAGAACCCTAATCCTAATGCGCTCACTAACAACCCTACTCCTAACACATTCACTAACAACCCTACTCCTAACACACTCACTAACAACCCTACTCCTAACACACTCACTGACAACCCTACTCCTAACACATTCACTAACAACCCTACTCCTAACACATTTACTAACAACCCTACTCCTAACACACTCACTAACAACCCTACTCCTAACACACTCACTAACAACCCTACTCCTAACACACTCACTAACAACCCTACTCCTAACACACTCACTGACAACCCTACTCCTAACACATTCACTAACAACCCTACTCCTAACACACTCACTAACAACCCTACTCCTAACACACTCACTAACAACCCTACTCCTAACACATTTACTAACAACCCTACTCCTAACACATTCACTAACAACCCTACTCCTAATGCGCTCACTAACAACAATACTCCTAACACATTCACTAACAACCCTACTCCTAACACACTCACTAACAACCCTACTCCTAACACACTCACTAACAACCCTACTCCTAACACATTTACTAACAACCCTACTCCTAACACATTCACTAACAACCCTACTCCTAATGCGCTCACTAACAACAATACTCCTAACACATTCACTAACAACCCTACTCCTAATGCGCTCACTAACAACAATACTCCTAACACATTCACTGACAACCCTACTCCTAACACACTCACTAACAACCCTACTCCTAACACACTCACTAACAACCCTACTCCTAACACATTCACTAACAACCCTACTCCTAACACATTCACTAACAACCCTACTCCTAATGCGCTCACTAACAACAATACTCCTAACACATTCACTGACAACCCTACTCCTAACACATTCACTAACAACCCTACTCCTAACACATTTACTAACAACCCTACTCCTAACACATTCACTAACAACCCTACTTCTAATGCGCTCACTAACAACAATACTCCTAACACATTCACTAACAACCCTACTCCTAATGCGCTCACTAACAACAATACTCCTAACACATTCACTAACAACCCTACTCCTAACACACTCACTAACAACCCTACTCCTAATGCGCTCACTAACAACCCTACTCCTAACACACTCACTAACAACCCTACTCCTAATGCGCTCACTAACAACCCTACTCCTAACACACTCACTGACAACCCTACTCCTAACACATTTACTAACAACCCTACTCCTAACACATTCACTAACAACCCTACTCCTAATGCGCTCACTAACAACAATACTCCTAACACATTCACTGACAACCCTACTCCTAACACACTCACTAACAACCCTACTCCTAACACATTTACTAACAACCCTACTCCTAACACATTCACTAACAACCCTACTCCTAATGCGCTCACTAACAACAATACTCCTAACACATTCACTAACAACCCTACTCCTAATGCGCTCACTAACAACAATACTCCTAACACATTCACTGACAACCCTACTCCTAGCACACTCACTAACAACCCTACTCCTAACACACTCACTAACAACCCTACTCCTAACACATTCACTAACAACCCTACTCCTAACACATTCACTAACAACCCTACTCCTAATGCGCTCACTAACAACAATACTCCTAACACATTCACTGACAACCCTACTCCTAACACATTCACTAACAACCCTACTCCTAACACATTTACTAACAACCCTACTCCTAACACATTCACTAACAACCCTACTCCTAATGCGCTCACTAACAACAATACTCCTAACACATTCACTAACAACCCTACTCCTAATGCGCTCACTAACAACAATACTCCTAACACATTCACTAACAACCCTACTCCTAACACACTCACTAACAACCCTACTCCTAATGCGCTCACTAACAACCCTACTCCTAACACACTCACTGACAACCCTACTCCTAACACATTCACTAACAACCCTACTCCTAACACATTTACTAACAACCCTACTCCTAACACATTCACTAACAACCCTACTCCTAATGCGCTCACTAACAACCCTACTCCTAACACATTCACTAACAACCCTACTCCTAATGCACACACTAAGAACCCTACTCCTAATGCGCTCACTAACAACCCTACTCCTAACACATTCACTAACAACCCTACTCCTAATGCACTCACTAAGAACCCTAATCCTAATGCGCTCACTAACAACCCTACTCCTAACACATTCACTAACAACCCTACTCCTAACACACTCACTAACAACCCTACTCCTAACACACTCACTGACAACCCTACTCCTAACACATTCACTAACAACCCTACTCCTAACACATTTACTAACAACCCTACTCCTAACACACTCACTAACAACCCTACTCCTAACACACTCACTAACAACCCTACTCCTAACACACTCACTAACAACCCTACTCCTAACACACTCACTGACAACCCTACTCCTAACACACTCACTGACAACCCTACTCCTAACACATTCACTAACAACCCTACTCCTAACACACTCACTAACAACCCTACTCCTAACACACTCACTAACAACCCTACTCCTAACACATTCACTAACAACCCTACTCCTAACACATTCACTAACAACCCTACTCCTAACACACTCACTAACAACCCTACTCCTAACACACTCACTGACAACCCTACTCCTAACACATTCACTAACAACCCTACTCCTAACACACTCACTAACAACCCTACTCCTAACACACTCACTGACAACCCTACTCCGAACACATTCACTAACAACCCTACTCATAACACATTCACTAACAACCCTACTCCTAATGCGCTCACTAAAAACAATACTCCTAACACATTCACTAACAACCCTACTCCTAACACACTCACTAACAACCCTACTCCTAATGCGCTCACTAACAACCCTACTCCTAACACACTCACTAACAACCCTACTCCTAACACATTCACTAACAACCCTACTCCTAACACATTTACTAACAACCCTACTCCTAACACATTCACTAACAACCCTACTCCTAATGCGCTCACTAACAACCCTACTCCTAACACATTCACTAACAACCCTACTCCTAATGCACTCACTAAGAACCTACTCCTAATGCGCTCACTAACAACCCTACTCCTAACACATTCACTAACAACCCTACTCCTAATGCACTCACTAACAACCCTACTCCTAATGCGCTCACTAACAACCCTACTCCTAACACATTCACTAACAACCCTACTCCTAACACACTCACTAACAACCCTACTCCTAACACACTCACTAACAACCCTACTCCTAACACACTCACTAACAACCCTACTCCTAACACACTCACTGACAACCCTACTCCTAACACATTCACCAACAACCCTACTCCTAACACATTCACTAACAACCCTACTCCTAACACACTCACTGACAACCCTACTCCTAACACACTCACTAACAACCCTACTCCTAACACACTCACTGACAACCCTACTCCTAACACATTCACTAACAACCCTACTCCTAACACATTCACTAACAACCCTACTCCTAACACACTCACTGACAACCATACTCCTAACACATTCACTAACAACCCTACTCCTAACACACTCACTAACAACCCTACTCCTAACACACTCACTAACAACCCTACTCCTAACACATTCACTAACAACCCTACTCCTAACACATTCACTAACAACCCTACTCCTAATACACTCACTAACAACCCTACTCCTAACACACTCACTGACAACCCTACTCCTAACACACTCACTGACAACCCTACTCCTAACACATTCACTAACAACCCTACTCCTAACACACTCACTAACAACCCTACTGCTAACACAATCACTGACAACCCTACTCCGAACACATTCACTAACAACCCTACTCCTAACACATTCACTAACAACCCTACTCCTAATGCGCTCACTAAAAACAATACTCCTAACACATTCACTAATAACCCTACTCCTAACACACTCACTATCAACCCTACTCCTAATGTGCTCACTAACAACCCTACTCCTAACACACTCACTAACAACCCTACTCCTAATGCGCTCACTAACAACCCTACTCCTAACACACTTACTGACAACCCTACTCCTAACACATTCACTAACAACCCTACTCCTAACACATTTACTAACAACCCTACTCCTAACACATTCAGTAACAACCCTACTCCTAATGCGCTCACTAACAACCCTACTCCTAACACATTCACTAACAACCCTACTCCTAATGCACTCACTAAGAACCCTACTCCTAATGTGCTCACTAACAACCCTACTCCTAACACATTTACTAACAACCCTACTCCTAATGCACTCACTAAGAACCCTACTCCTAATGCGCTCACTGACAACCCTACTCCTAACACATTCACTAACAACCCTACTCCTAACACACTCACTAACAACCCTACTCCTAGCACACTCACTAACAACCCTACTCCTAACACACTCACTGACAACCCTACTCCTAACACACTCACTGACAACCTTACTCCTAACACATTCACTAACAACCCTACTCCTAACACACTCACTAACAACCCTACTCCTAACACACTCACTAACAACCCTACTCCTAACACATTCACCAACAACCCTACTCCTAACACATTCACTAACAACCCTACTCCTAACACACTCACTGACAACCCTACTCCTAACACACTCACTAACAACCCTACTCCTAACACATTCACTAACAACCCTACTCCTAACACACTCACTGACAACCCTACTCCTAACACACTCACTGACAACCCTACTCCTAACACATTCACTAACAACCCTACTCCTAATGCAGTCACTAACAACAATACTCCTAACACATTCACTAACAACCCTACTCCTAATGCGCTCACTAACAACAATACTCCTAACACATTCACTAACAACCCTACTCCTAACACACTCACTAACAACCCTACTCCTAACACATTCACTAACAACCCTACTCCTAACACACTCACTGACAACCCTACTCCTAACACACTCACTGACAACCCTACTGCTAACACACTCAGTGACAACCCTACTCCTAACACATTCACTAACAACCCTACTCCTAACACACTCACTAACAACCCTACTCCTAACACACTCACTGACAACCCTACTCCTAACACATTCACTAACAACCCTACTCCTAATGCGCTCACTAACAACCCTACTCCTAACACATTCACTAACAACCCTACTCCTAACACATTCACTAACAACCCTACTCCTAACACATTCACTAACAACCCTACTCCTAACACACTCACTAACAACCCTACTCCTAACACACTCACTGACAACCCTACTCCTAACACATTCACTAACAACCCTACTCCTAACACATTCACTAACAACCCTACTCCTAACACATTCACTAACAACCCTACTCCTAACACACTCACTGACAACCCTACTCCTAACACACTCACTGACAACCCTACTCCTAACACATTCACTAACAACCCTACTCCTAATGCAGTCACTAACAACAATACTCCTAACACATTCACTAACAACCCTACTCCTAATGCGCTCACTAACAACAATACTCCTAACACATTCACTAACAACCCTACTCCTAACACACTCACTAACAACCCTACTCCTAACACACTCACTGACAACCCTACTCCTAACACACTCACTGACAACCCTACTCCTAACACACTCACTGACAACCCTACTCCTAACACACTCACTAACAACCCTACTCCTAACACACTCACTGACAACCCTACTCCTAACACACTCACTGACAACCCTACTCCTAACACACTCACTGACAACCCTACTCCTAACACATCCACTAACAACCCTACTCCTAACACACTCACTGACAACCCTACTCCTAACACACTCACTAACAACCCTACTCCTAACACACTCACTAACAACCCTACTCCTAACACATTCACTGACAACCCTACTCCTAAGACACTCACTGACATTACAAATACAGCTCTGGACCACCCTCCTCTCCCCCCTCCCACTCCACCTCCTCCCTCCCTCCCTCTCTCTCTCTCTCTCTCTCTCGCTCTGACTCCTTTTCCCCCTCCCACTCCACCTCCTCCCTCCCTCCCTCTCTCTCTCTCTCTCTCTCTCTCTGACTCCTTTCCCCCCTCCCACTCCACCTCCTCCCTCTCTCTCTCTCTCTCTCTCTCTCGCTCTGACTCCTTTTCCCCCTCCCACTCCACCTCCTCCCTCTCTCTCTCTCTCTCTCTCTCTCTGACTCCTTTTCCCCCTCCCACTCCACCTCCTCCCTCTCTCTCTCTCTCTCTCTCTCTCTCTCTCTCTCTCTCTCGCTCTGACTCCTTTTCCCCCTCCCACTCCAACTCCTCCCTCTCTCTCTCTCTCTCTCTCGCTCTGACTCCTTTTCCCTCTCCCTCTCAAACTCTACTCCCTCTCAAACTCTACTCCTTCTCAAACTCTACTCCCTCTCAAACTCTACTCCCTCTCAAACTTACCCGTCGTTACTCTCAGCTCTAAAGTGGCAAACGTGTTGTATTCTGAGGTATGACTGCTCCAATATAATTAATGAATAAACATGAGCTCTTAAGTCCTTCACAATGCACACACGAGTGCACACACACACACTTCTGAATGAAGGATCCCCTTAAAACTCTGTGTTTGTCCTCTACCCTCTCTTTAACAAGGAAGGACAGATTAGTTTACTGCTATTGTCTTTGCCTCAGTCTGGACGTAAGCTGGAAAGAGTTCTCCCAAAGGCTTCAACATGCTTTGGTTCGGCAGTTTTCTGTTTTCTCAATCACATTCAATTCAGTATTGAAAAAAAGCACACGTTTACGTTTTTTCCATCTGAGTGAGTCTGACCACAGGTCAGAGACCACTATGATGACACACCAAATTAGTTTGATGAATCATTTTTGTCTTCTTCTAATGCCTCTTAAGGGGAAAGTAATCCAAAAGTAACTGAAAGTAATCAGATTATGCTACTGTGTTTGGGCAATCCAAAAGTTACATTACTAATTAGAATTTTAAACAGGTAACTAGTAACTTTAACGTATTACATTTAGAAAGTGTGTGTGTGTTCAGTGAGTCTTTGATTAGTATTCTGTGGCCATGAGGCTGTACTGACCGGTGGGGCCTCAGAGAGCAGCAAAGACATGAATACTTTAGTATAAGGCTGCATGTAGCTACTCACCAGTCTGACTAGACATGACAGAACAGACCCAGCACTGGACAGGAAAGAGAGAGAGGGTGAGAGGGAGAGAAAGAGAGGATTATAGATAGATAGATGAATAGAGAGAGAGAGAGATAGAGAGGGAGAGAGAATGAAAGAAAAAGAGAGATAATTAAAATAACACAAACATACACATGCAGTTCCTTCAGACAGTATTCACGCCCCTTGACTATTCCACATTTTGTTGTGTCACAGCCTGAATTCAAATGGATTAAATCGATGTTTTTCCTCACCCATCTACACACAATACCCCATAATGACAAAGTGGAAAGATGTTTTTGGAAATGTTAGCAAATTTACAGAAATATCTCATTTACATATGTATTCACACTCCTAAGTCAATACTTTGTAGAAGCACATTTAGCAGCAATTACAGCTGTGAGTCTCTAAGACCTTTCCACACATGAATTGTGCAACATTTGCCCAAAATTATTTTCAAAATTCTTGCCATAGATTTTCAAGTAGATTTAAGTCAAAACTGAAACTTGACCACTCAGGAACATTCAATGTCTTCTTAATAAGAAATTCCTGTGTAGATTTGGCCTATTTTAGGCTATTGTCCTGCTGAAGGGTGAATTCATCTCCCAGTGTCTGGTGGAAAGCAGACTGAACCAAGTTTTCCACTAGGATGTTGCCTGTGCTTAGCTCCATTCCAATGATTACAAGCATACTGATAACATGATGCAGCCACCACTATGCTTAAATATATAGAGAGTGGTAGTCAGAAAAACACGTTGTATTCAGGACAAACAGTTCATTGCTTTGCCACTTTTTTTTCAGTATTACTTTAGTGCCTTGTTGCAAACAGAATGCATGTTTTGCAGTATTACTTTAGTGCCTTGTTGCAAACAGAATGCATGTTTTGCAGTATTACTTTAGTGCCTTGTTGCAAACAGAATGCATGTTTTGCAGTATTACTTTAGTGCCTTGTTGCAAACAGAATGCATGTTTTGCAGTATTACTTTAGTGCCTTGTTGCAAACAGAATGCATGTTTTGCAGTATTACTTTAGTGCCTTGTTGCAAACAGAATGCATGTTTTGCAGTATTACTTTAGTGCCTTGTTGCAAACAGAATGCATGTTTTGCAGTATTACTTTAGTGCCTTGTTGCAAACAGAATGCATGTTTTGCAGTATTACTTTAGTGCCTTGTTGCAAACAGAATGCATGTTTTGCAGTATTACTTTAGTGCCTTGTTGCAAACAGAATGCATGTTTTGCAGTATTACTTTAGTGCCTTGTTGCAAACAGAATGCATGTTTTGCAGTATTACTTTAGTGCCTTGTTGCAAACAGAATGCATGTTTTGCAGTATTACTTTAGTGCCTTGTTGCAAACAGAATGCATGTTTTGAAATATGTTTTTCTGTACAGGTTTCCTTCTTTTCACTCTGTCAATTAGGTTCGTACTGTGGAGTAACTACAATGTTGTTGATCCATCCTCAGTTTTCTCCTATCACAGCCATTAAACTCTGTAACTCTTTTAAAGTCACTGTTGGCCTCATGGTGAAATCCCTGAGTGGGTTCTTTCCTCTCTGGCAACTGAATAGGAAGGACACCTGTATCTTTGTATTGACTTGGTGTATTGATACACCATCCAAAGTGTAATTAATAACATCACCATGCTCAAAGGGATATTCAATGTCTGCTTTTTTTATTTTACCAATAGGTGCCCTTCATTGTGAAGCTTTGAAGAACTCCCTCATGTTAAACACTATTATTGCACACAGAGTGCGTCCATGCAACCTATTATGTGACTTGTTAAGCACATTTTTACTCCTGAATGTATTTAGGCTTGGCATAACAAAGGGGTTGAATACTTATTGACTCAAACAAAGCTTTTCATTTTCAATTAATTTGTCAAACTTTTGAAAATCATAATTTGACTTTGATATTATGGGGTATTGTGTGTATGCCAGTGACAAAACAACTCCATTTAGTCCATTTTAAAATCAGGCTGCAACACAACATGTGGAAAAGTGAATAGTTTCAGAAGGCTCTGTACATCCTTTGAAATGCATTGCAAAATCCGTAATATTGTGTCCAGCATTTTAGGGCTGGGGTCAATTTAATATCAACACAGTTAATTCTAAATATTATGTTTTTATAGTAATTGTTTTAAATAATATATGGATTATTATTATTATTTATTTAATGAATTAGATTCTAATTGGAGGGAGAAAAAAAATTGATGACAATTTTTCAATTTGTGAATTGGAATTCATCTTTCATTTTTAGGTTATTGATTCCATTCTCAAGCTATAGCTTCATGCTTTCGTCCTGCAACTATAGTATTAATTGAATGTGAAATGATACAAAAATCTAGCCTGTGCAACCTTTATCATACCATCAGCTGTATGTCTCTGAGTCTGCATTATCACTCTGTAGCCCAATTCAGTAGTGATGCGTGAGTGACTGCATTCATATGGCTGCAAAATAAATGTCATCACACCTCTCATGTATTTGGTTTCCTGAGGAGACTGGAAACAGGTTTAGCTGTCAACTGGACATGGCCACACAGCTGCAAAGCACAGAGGGAGAATACAGTATATGTCAGAGAATTTAATTTTAAAGTGAGAAAAATTACTCTGACAAATGATTTTCTACTTTTAGCGAAAGATGGACTGTCACATCTGAGAGAAAGTATCTGTGTCATTACACATACATACACACGCAAGCACATACACACAGACACACACATACACACACACACACACACACACACACACACACAGTCTTCTACAATTAACCTTGTGGGGACACACAATTCAGTACCATTAAAAATCAGATTTTCCCTAACCCCAAACCCTAACCCTAACCCTAACTAAAAAAACTAACCTTAAACCTAACCCTAAACCTAACTCTAACTCTAGCTCCTAACCCTAACTTTAAAACTAACCCTAGCTCCTAACCCTAACCCTAAAGCTAATTCTAACCCTAACACTAATTCTAACCTTAACCCTAAACCCCCTAGAAATAGCATTTGACCTTGAAGGGATAAACAAAATGTCCCCAGTTGGTCAAAATGTTGTTTGTTTACTATTCTTGTGGGGACTTCTGGTCCCCACAAGTGTAGTTAAGCACGTCCACACACACACACACACACACACACACACACACACACACACACACACACACACACACACACACACACACACACACACACACACACACACACACACACACACATACACACACACACACACACACACACACACACACACACACACACACACACACACAAACAAATCTAAGGGAATGTTCAATTCTGTCTCTCTCTGCCTGTGGAGAGCATTGGCCAGGACTCAGGGAGAAGATAGGGGTTGCTAGGCAATGGGTTGTGGTTGCCATGGTAAATTTAAGTGGAACAGCTGGTCCAATCAGCATAAAGTGCGGGTAGGCGGGGGCTGAGCCAACCAGGCTCATGCCAACACACACAGAAAGGAGAAAGACATTGCTAACTGAGACTTGCAGGATGGGGGGATGACAGAAAGGAGAGGAGAGGAGAGGAGAGGAGAGGAGAGGAGAGGAGAGGAGAGGAGAGGAGAGGAGAGGAGAGGAGAGGAGAGGAGAGGAGAGGAGAGGAGAGGAGGAGAGGAGAGGAGAGGAGAGGAGAGGAGAGGAGAGGAGAGGAGAGGAGAGGAGAGGAGAGGAGAGGAGAGGAGAGGAGGAGGAGAGGAGAGGAGAGGAGAGGAGAGGAGAGGAGAGGAGAGGAGAGGAGAGGAGAGGAGAGGAGAGGAGAGGAGAGGAGAGGAGATATTACTAAAAAAGTAGCCAGGCTATGTAGGAAACAAGATCTGAGGCATGGTGAGGGGAGGACAAAATAATATATATGAGAGAAAGAGAGAGCTAGAGACAGAGAAGGATAAAATAGGACATGATAGGAAAGGTCAGTGGAACAGAGGAGGGTAGAGGAAAATAGAAAAGGAGGGAGTGGATGAAAACAGGAAAAAGCACATGCATAATATGGGTCTTTCTGTCCATCAGTCTACTGTTACACCCTTTAGATCCTGTGTTTTCTAGATTAATCAAGAGCACCAGACCTGAGGAGAAACACAGATTAATAAATACATTCATTCATTCCATGTTAAGCAAATGGTAAAACAACATCAAGATTATATTATTTCATCTTCATACATGAATGAATGTTCTGATGTGACTAGTGGGTTTGCAGACTGCAGAGAGAGAATCTACAGTACATTCCCTTTTTCTATATTGAGTGGGGGAGATAGGAGATGGGTGAGGAGTGCATGGAGGGATGGAGGAGGAAGTGGCGAGGGCCAATGGGTGCATGCATAGGGGAAGGGAAGAGAGAGGACGACAGGGTAATGTTTTGGCTGATTTGGCTAGCTGAGCCTGAGGGGTTGGTTCATTTAATCGGACAGGCCCTGCACACACAGGCACTTTCCTCTACTCCCTTCCATGTGTTGGCTGCAAGCAGGACCATAGAAATGAAATATATTCAGTATTATTCAGAATATTATGTTCTATTAAACTGTTTCACAACACATTTCCCACCACACCTGTACATTGTCGGTGTGAAAGAACAGCACTTTGAATCACTAGTCTATGATGTGATCTACATGTGAATTCAACTAGTTCAAGGCCTCATGTTATTTGTCTCTCTTTGAGGAAATTGTTTCAAGGCCCTGTTAATTACCCAAATGAATCCGCTCTCATCACATCAAACTCATCACACACGTATATACACCTCATAGTATACACACACACACACACACACACACACACACACACACACACACACACTTTTTCATTTCTTATTTCTGTTACTTTAGATCTCAAAGAAAACTTGAGCACTTGTAGTTATGTCTGCTATATGTCTGCTATATGTCTGCTATATGTCTGATATATGTCTGATATATGTCTGATATAGCTGGTATTGGATTCACTGTTTTCATCACGGCTGACAATCTCTCGCTGATAGATTGTGTTTGGCCAACGTGTGGGTCAGGACACACACACACGGAAACAAAAACATGAGGTGACCCCCAAGGGCGATCTTCTGGAGCGAGGCGAATGTGTGTCCGCCCTTCACTCAACATTCAGGATGACACACAGAGACAGAGACATACACAGACGTAGACAGACACACAAGTACACACAGTCAAAACACAACACACACTTTCAGGACATGCAGACAAGATCTTCAAGGACGACACACACACACTCACTCTGTGCGCACTGCTTCAGCAAGCACAGAGGGGAGTGAGATGAACAGAGGCCTCAGTTGTTGAGCAGCAACCTGAGCAGTGCTCCATGGCCAGAACATACAGTGTAGCCTCCATTTTCTTACCAAGGGAATTGGAACTGAAATCACTGAATAATGCGGAAGTATATTATATTTTTTCGCCAATTCTTTCTGTTATAATAAATAATAATGTATATATATGTATAAGTCAGGATGGACAGATTACAATACACTTATTTGACCAATGCAATGGCCTATCTTATATTTGGATATTTTGTGCTGAGAAAAGTATGCTGCACCAACATAAAGCTAACATTTGAATACATATATTATATGGATAATCTAGTTCATATCATCAACGCGTATGGGGGGAGCCCAAATGAGTTACGGGAGTCAGTGCCTTGACATTTTTAACCTGGTCCTCTCCCTGTCAGTCCCCTCTGACTCCCATGGTCATAACCAGGCACATGTTTTACAGCGGTGGCTGACACACATTCCTGTCACTAACACAAAGGTTTCAGGGCGACCGGGAGAACCTTTCCTTGACGACAGATCAGAATGTGCCATTAGCCTGCATCTCAGGCAAGCAATATCACCACGGTGCCCACGGCTCGTCATGGAGATCAGACAGAAAGTCAACAGTAACCTCTGAGGTGTGTAGGTGTAGAAAGGAAGAAAAACATCCTGCTACATAATCTCCCACCCACATAGAACAGTTGTTCAAATTCCATCACAAGTGTATTCATTAATGGTATTACTCAATAACTATAGCGCAAGAAAAGCCTTGACCATGATACAGTAGAACTACGCCCCAGGTCAAAACATGTGTTGCAGCCACAGGCTAAATTGATATCAGAGACCTCCATGGACATCGTGAGATGGCAGTTCCTGTTTAAAAACTTGTTTTAAAAGACTGCTGGTTAAAGAGCTCAAAGAGCTCTGACTATCTGAGCTGTGAGAGACACTGCATTTGTCCAGAGTTTAGTAGAGTGTCTACAGAGAAGAGCCCGTGGCTATAGCTGATGTAACAGCCAAAACAAGAAAAAGCCCCACAGCTTCACACACCACACACTCATATACACACACACACACACACACACACACACACACACACACACACACACACACACACCACACACTCATATACACACACACACACACACACACTTATACCAATCAGGAGCAAGGGAGAACAATGGAGAAAGACAGATAAGAAAGATAGAGAGAGCTGGAGAACGAGACAGAAAACAGAGAGTGAGAACAAGAAAGAGTCAGAGATCGAGAGCGTACATCATTTAGTGGAGTTAGCAAGCTGTAAGCTGTGTTTCCCTCTCAGCCAAGTCTTTAACAAGCCTATAATGGCCCCTCTTAAAAGAAGGACTAGGATCTCCTCCAAAAATAACAGATTTTCAGTGGCCTGGTGGCTGGGCCCCCATGGGCAGTGGCCAAGTCCCCCCCCCCCATCCCTCACTTACTGATCCACAGCCAGCCCTGGTGGCTGGCCTTACTCACACCTATTGTGATTGTCCACTGAACCACAAGCAATAGCAGTTTATATCACAATAAAACACCACAAGCCGGCATTAATTGGTTATAATAGCGAGGAATAATTGAGATAATTTCACACCTTGGTATAAAAAGAGAGAATAGAAAGGAGGAGAAAATACAGAAAGACTGAAGGAGAAAGAAAGAAATAGGACATCTTTGTACACATGGCTCTGTAAAAGCATCACCTTCTTAAAATCTAGAGTTCACAAACCACCTCCTCCAAATCCAGATACATGCCAGACACACACCACCTCCTTCACATTGATATACATCACAGACACACACAAACTCCTTCACATCCAGATACATCCCAGACACACACAAACTCCTTCACATTGATATACATCATAGACACACACAGACTCCTTCACATCCATATACATCACAGACACACACAAACTCCTTCACATTGATATACATCACAGACACACACAAACTCCTTCACATTGATATACATCATAGACACACACAAACTCCTTCACATCCAGATACATCACAGACACACACAAACTCCTTCACATCGAGATACATCACAGACACACACAAACTCCTTCACATTGATATACATCACAGACACACACAAACTCCTTCACATCCAGATACATCACAGACACACACAAACTCCTTCACATTGATATACATCATAGACACACACAAACTCCTTCACATTGATATACATCACAGACACACACAAACTCCTTCACATTGATATACATCACAGACACACACAAACTCCTTCACATTGATATACATCACAGACACACACAAACTCCTTCACATTGATATACATCATAGACACACACAAACTCCTTCACATCCATATACATCACAGACACACACAAACTCCTTCACATCCAGATACATCACAGACACACACAAACTCCTTCACATCCAGATACATCACAGACACACACCACCTCCTTCACATGCAGATACATCACAGGGAAACACACAACCTCCTTCACATCCAGATAAAGCACAGACACACACCACCTCCTTCACATCCAGATATACCACAGACACACAGACACAAACACACACCACCTCCTTCACATCCAGACACATCACAGACACACACCATCCACATAACATCAAGATACATCACAGACACACACCACCTCCTTCACATCCAGATACATCACACAGAAACACACAACCTCCTTCACATCCAGATACACCACAGACACACACCACCTCCTTCACATCCAGATACATCACACAGAAACACACAACCTCCTTCACATCCAGATATACCACAGACACACACCACCTCCTTCCCATCCAGATACATCACAGACACACACAATCTCCACAATCATAGACACACAGACACACAGACACATACCACCAACAACCACAACAACAACAACGATAATGTGCCTGTGTGACTGGCATTGATAGCAGATCATAGTAGATGATTTGAAGATGCGTAAAAATAAACCCTTCGTCAGTAAGCCATGTTTTGCCGACAAGCTTTATTGACAATGATAATAACAGTCTCCAGATTATTCCAACAAATGACCCCTTCCAACCCTGCGACCATAGAACTCATCATCATTTACCCTGTCTTCCTCCCACCCCGCTCTCTTTCCCTCCTCCCTTCTAACCTCTTTCTCTCTTCTCTGTTGAAGGGTTGAAAGAGACCAGGCCTTGCCTGTATAATAATTGCCACTTTATTGTCATATCACATTCATATCTGCAGTGTATGCCTGGCAGGCAGGACCAATGGCAGAACAGACAATAGACGGCTAAATGTAGCCCTGAGAGCAGGACTGATAACCACTGCACAGCACAGCTCAGCCAATACAACCAATCATCCACTCTAATCTCCTTCTGCAAGATTTAAACACTTCCCCCAGACACTCCACTTTATCTACTGCCGTTTTAGGACATAAAGTTAGATTATTTTTTTATAGAATCACTTTATATTCTGAAATATCTATGATTAAACACAACACACCTAAATCAAATTAATTAATTTGTAATATGGCTGCTATGTCATGATACAGCATTCACACCCACTCAAGTTAAGTCCAACAAGCTACAGTACATACTGTGCATATTTAGCTATTTAATCAAGCCTTCATACATGTATCATTACCAGCAGGTGCATTGCTGTAAAAACAAATCATTAGAACTATAGCCAAGCATAACTCATGGTTAAAGTCATTTATCTAACACTATGCATCAGTTCAAATTCAATCAATTACAATGACAAATTTGGCTCGGTACCGGTACCCCCTGTATATAGCCTCCACATTGACTCGGTACCGGTACCCCCTGTATATAGCCTCCATATTGGCTCGGTACCGGTACCCCCTGTATATAGCCTCCATATTGGCTCGGTACCGGTACCCCCTGTATATAGCCTCCATATTGGCTCGGTACTGGTACCCCCTGTATATAGCCTCCATATTGGCTCGGTACTGGTACCCCCTGTATATAGCCTCCATATTGGCTCGGTACTGGTACCCCCTGTATATAGCCTCCATATTGGCTCGGTACTGGTACCCCCTGTATATAGCCTCCATATTGGCTCGGTACTGGTACCCCCTGTATATAGCCTCCATATTGGCTCGGTACTGGTACCCCCTGTATATAGCCTCCATATTGGCTCGGTACTGGTACCTCGTAGCCTCGTTATTGCTATTTTATTGTTAACTTTATTTTTTTTAAACTTTAGTTTATATTGTAAAAAACTGCATCGTTGGTTATGGGTTTGTAAATAAGGTCTATTCGGCGCATGTGACAAATAAAATGTGATTTGATTTGATTGGTGCAAACTAATTTTGTTATTTACATAAATGACATGATTTCCGTTGCACTGACTTGTATTGTGACCTCGTGTGCCCGTAACTCCTCAGAGTTTTGCCTGTTCATTTATGGAGGTCCTCGTATTCCCTGGAGACAGTCTGCAGTAGCACAAGTGGTACAGTGTGAGGAGAAGACATGGAGATGACACTGCAGAAAGACATCCATCTCCCTGCTTCTCCTGTTTCTCTTGCTCTGCAGCAGGTCCAACTAGAGATTCTGTAGGAAATAGAGGTAAACAATCACATATTATTATCACATTTGATGACTGAAAGGTTTTGTGGACAGGAAAGCAAATATAAGGTTTATTTTAAAATCATTGCTATATATGAGACGTGATAGCAACTGAATTGTGGTTTAATAACTAAAAATACATATAAATAAATACATGAAAGATCATTAATAAAACATGTCATTTCAATGTACTGTAACATGTGCACGTACACACGTAAACACTTGTCAACAGACCCACACGCACACTTTCTGCCTTTATCTCTGTCTGTCTGTCACTCCCTGCTCTCTCTCTCTCTCATGGGAGGAGCTTCTCCCAAATGTGACCACAGCTGTATGCAAAACCTCTCAGCTCCGACCTCTCAACTGGAGCCCTACCCAATCAGCAGAGGGGGGTGGGGGATGGTGGAGGTCACAGGGGTTAAATTATAGCTGTGTGTGTGTGTGTGTGTGTGTGTGTGTGTGTGTGTGTGTGTGTGTGTGTGTGTGTGTGTGTGTGTGTGTGTGTGTGTGTGTGTGTGTGTGTGTGTGTGTGTGTGTGTGTGTGTGTGTGTGTGTGTGTGTGTGTGTGTGTGTGTGTGCGTGCGTGCGTGTGTGTGTGTGTGTGCGTGCGTGCGTGTGTGTGTGTGTGTGTTTCATCTGTCTATGCACACTTCTTACTCAAAGGCTGAATGTTGTTATTTTGGACATAATGGGCACACACATACATACAGAGAACGAGAGAGAGAGAAAGAGAGAGAGAGAGGAGAGAGAGAGCGAGCAAGAGAGGGAGAGATGGATTTGGCTGACAATGAAATATGGAGAAAATGCAAGACATCAACAAACATTTCAATGTTAGCATTCCTTTTCTATTTCTCCATGGTATGATGCATTGTGCTTTGAAATGCACATAACTCCCCATGAATGGCATCCACTTGTAAGGTAAAATAACAGTGTGTGTGTGTGTGTCTGTGTGTGTGTGTGTGTGTGTGTGTGTGTGTGTGTGTGTGTGTGTGTGTGTGTGTGTGTGTGTGTGTGTGTGTGTGTGTGTGTGTGTGTGTGTGTGTGTGTGTGTGTGTGTGTGTGTGTGTGTGTGTGTGTGTGTGTGTGTGTGTGTGTGTGTTTCTCTGAATGGCTGACTTGCAGAGTTTGTATGCACACTCACCTTAACACTGGAGTCGTGTTAACTCCCTGTCTCTGTACCAACCCTGTCATTGTATTCCCACAGAGGTTCTGAACTCATTCTGATTCGACTTGTTTTACAATTGGCAGCAATCAATATCAATGAGGCCCTTTACTGTACCCAATTATTCACTGTGCACTGGACTGCTGTCTCTTCCCGTTCAACCACTGCAGAGGTATAGCGTAGCATAAATATCCAATCACATGGTATCAGAACAGACTCTAAACTCAAACTCCATACTATAATTCATTGTGAGAGGTACCATTGGTATACAGTGGGAGAGTCAAGCTTCTGCATTGGCTCAGCACACATATACACAAACACACACACAAAGCAGAATATTTCCAATAGCACCCCAGCTACAGTATTCAGCTGATCAATGGAAACTGCACATGACATTTATTAAACAGGTTCAAGGACCCCAACATTAATATTGATGCTCACACATGTTGGTGAACTGGTTTAAATGAAGCGCTAGCAATACACACACAATAAACAACCACTGCAATACAGAAATCCATGACCCAGTCCAAATGAAGCCGAGCTATACGAATGCAAATGGCTTGCAGTGTTTTGATTTGAAATTAGAAATGCACCTCGTGATATTATAGATCTGCAGAATGATTCACTAGTTTGTGTGTGTGTGTGTGTGTGTGTGTGTGTGTGTGTGTGTGTGTGTGTGTGTGTGTGTGTGTGTGTGTGTGTGTGTGTGTGTGTGTGTGTGTGTGTGTGTGTGTGTGTGTGTGTGTGCACGTGTGTGCATGCCTATGCATGAACATGTGTGTCAGTATTTATGTGTAATGAGACAGATAATTTCTCTCAGATGTGACAGTCCATCTTTCGCCATAAGTAGCAAACTGTTTGTCAGGGTTATTTTTCTCACTTTAAAATTAAATTCTCTGACATATACTGTATTCTCCCTCTGTGCTTTGCAGATGTGTGGCCATGTCCAGTTGACAGCTAAACCTGTTTCCAGTCTCCTCAGGAAACCAAATACATGAGAGGTGTGATGACATTTATTTTGCAGCCATATGAATGCAGTCACTCACGCATCACTACTGAATTGGGCTACAGAGTGATAATGCAGACTCAGAGACATACAGCTGATGGTATGATAAAGGTTGCACAGGCTAGATTTTTGTATCATTTCACATTCAATTGATACCGTAGTTGCAGGACGAAAGCATGAAGCTATAGCTTGAGAATGGAATCAATAACCTAAAAATGTAAGATGAATTCCAATTCACAAATTGAAAAACTTGCTGTATTGTTGTATTTAATTTTAATTCTTGAATTAGAATCAAATTAAATCTCTTGAACTGACTGGGTTGAAATTAAATTCAACCCAGCCCTAAAACACTGGACACAACATTATGGATTTTGTAATGCATTTCAAAGGATGAAGTGCATTGCTATTCAGTGACATTATTTGTGCATTAAAGTAACTACAGGCCTACCACAGAGCAGAGATATGGGAGCCTACACTACTAAACTGAACGTAGCTATGTATCCATTCGATGTTGGGCTACCTTGAAAGTATAGATATTTATGAATCATTTATTTGAAGAAAAATATTGCTAAACGAAGCACCATTGTTGTTGTTTTTGTTAGTAGATCGATTAGCAGGTCTACCAGTCGTTTTGTTGAACTAATCATTAGTAGACAAATATAAAAAGGTTTGATATTTTTCTCCTTAATGGCACCGTTTTAATGTATATGAAGTCAATCACTTATTTGAAGTATGACTGGTGTCGGACTGAATATAAATTTATTTGGACTTTGATTGTGTATTCCATTTGTATGTATTTATTGTGTTTTATTTAGGATTTAAGTTACAATTACAGTTACATTTTTTAAATTCGTACACGCCGATTCCATTTCAACCCTTTCTTCTATGGTCATGAATCACTATTTCCCGGTGCAATGTGCTTACCTGTGGCCAAGTGGACAAAGAGCGCAGTCAGAGTTTAGTTGTAAATAACCCAACTTGATCCACATTCCAGCAACTTTCCCTTTCTCTCTACTAACAAGTCTAAACGTGGGCATGTCGAGTTTTGCGTGAGTTGAAGACCGTGTGTGTGTGTGTGTGTGTGTGTGTGTGTGTGTGTGTGTGTGTGTGATGGGGCCACGGGATGGGGTTCCACTGGTGTGCACGGTTTGACCAAGTGTTTGTTAAATCGCCGATTCCATTTCAACCATTTCTCATTGGCGGGGAGAGAGAGTGAGTGAGTGAGTGAGTGAGTGAGTGAGTGAGTGAGTGAGTGAGTGAGTGAGTGAGGCCGGGCCCCTTGCATTGAAATCACAGGCCGCCTACGTGATCGTGGAGGACAGCTTACAAGGCCCCTTGGATTGTTCACTGCGAACAATGGATTCTTTTGTGAAGGTGTTTCTCTTTCCCAGACAATACTTAAGGGCCATTCTTGCCCTTACACTTATGACATTTTCGCAAAATAATACCTATCCATATATACCTCTCCAAACAAGTAGGCTACAGGGAAGTGTATAGGTTACGAAAAAAAGGTTTCTATAAAAAGGTGTGTTCATTTTGTAACGCCTTTTTTGGTGGAATAAGCGCGACGTAATAGACATCCGTCACTAAAACATGTTTGGTGTCTTACATTCAATTTATATGTTTTTAATGATTTGACAGTGCTTCAATTATGGAAGAAAATATAACATGACTGATTGTATTTTTCGAATACATTTACAATAACTCAGCACAAGCCATCCCATTGTTTAAGCACTGAAATGTACATCTGAATTAAGTGTCCTATGATTAAACATACAGAAGACTGTAACTCAACACACATAAATAATCAACATGTATAAAGTATTTCGGATTGTCAGATGAATGTATATGATGTTAGACCTGGGTATGCTCTCTCTGTATAGGTCTATAGCCTAGGTCAGCGGTAGGCAACTAGATTCAGCTGCGGGACGATTTTTGTCGGAGTGGATGTTTAGGTGGCCTGAACATAATTATACTAATTTGTACACTGCAAATTGACCCCAATTTAGCCTTGAAAATAACAACATATTTCCTAAATTAAACACATTTTTTGCTGAGTTCTTGGTGATTTTATAGTCTTTTTTTAATAAAATTTGAAAAAAATAGTAGTTCATTTTACTCAAAACGTTTGGGGGGGGGGGACAAAAAAAATCCCTCGTGAGACAGTTTTGGCACGGGGGCCGCCTGCTGCCTACCCCTGGCCTATAGGTTGACTATGGGGGACTATAGACTGTGCATAAAGAGCTTTTCAGCGGTGTCCTGCCCACTAGGCCGTAACGATGACCTCTCCCTCCCCTGGTTGAATAGGTCCATAAGCAGGGACCCAGCTGTGCCTATCCGGGCCTTCAACAGAATTTCGGAAATCGGTATGATTTCCCTGGGAAAGTAACCTCCAAGAGAACTTCAACATGGCGTCCACATTTAGTTGATGGTTTTCTTTGAAATATTAACTAGGCATTTTAAAGCTAAATGTCACTGAACACATCGTCTAGATATAGGCCTATAATAAATAGGTCTAAAACAAAATTGATAGGCTATTACAATTATTTGTAATAAGTAGCATGTGTTAAGTATTATTATTATTATTATTAGACTATTTTTGTCGTTAACATAATTGATATTTTTCCAACATGTATTTTCACAGATTTGTTTATCGTGTGATATGCCTATGGCTATGCCATACCCTACTGTTAATTAAGAGAGAAGTGTGGCCGCGCATATTAGAGAAACATACGCCTATGTGTAGGCCTTTTATATTTTTGATGTTATAAAATCGACCCTCAAAGATCCGATTTTGAATAGAAACGACTTTGTGTTCACGTGTGAAACGCAGCAGCAGGTGCACAATGCTGTGCGTTGTGCGCAGAGAAACCAAGACGTGCGTATGGTATTATCTTACATTATTTGCCTTACTCTATCCCGAGAGAAGCATGGAATAGAAATGGCGACCATGCGTTTGGACCGGTGAATTCTCACATTGTCCACGAGGCTCTAAACAAGGAGAAATACACTTCTAAACATTTAGGCCTACTACATGTTGATGTTGGCCCAGGCATATTATTCCTGTTGGATAACTTTAAGTGATATTTTATGAACGGTTAGACCATAGCATTTTACATTTGACTTTTATTTAAACATGCATCTCAGTTTAAAGAATCCATATTGGATTTCACTGTAATGCTAAATCCAAGTTGTTCCATCTGTCTATTGGACTGATGAAACCGTGTGTCGTGTTTGTAACCTCAAACACAACGAAACAATCAAGACTCGCAGTCAGAGCAGTAGGCTAGACATTACACCTTGGATACCAGCAAATAGCTCAACCACAAAGGGGCATCGCCTACACACACAGCCACTCACTATCCAAAGCGGTAACATACTCTGCGTATCTACCCATACTGCCGACCAAAAAACGAAAGTCAGAAAGAGTGTGTGTGTGAGGTGGGTGGGGGGGAGGGGGGGGGGGTACAAACGGATATGCAATATACAACCCAATTTCCATCTGAATCTTAAGTTTATGGGATAAATACCCAATTTAGGCCTACTTCAACACACGCGCGTCCTATATTTCAAACCCATGATAGCACATTACCAGTGTACCCCCAAAGTTCTGGGGCCGCAGCGCGCACAACTGGTGCCGACTCCCCTCTCTCTTTTGTAGGGGCTATTGTGGGGGCTGCGTGTTGGGATTGGGGGTGTAATGAGGGGGCTGCGACCCCCCGATGGGGTGCATTTGCTATCCAAAGACCGTTAGACAGAGGCTGAATGAATGAGGACTGAAAGTCATTGTAATGCATCGGGACAACTCCCCTTCATTCAGCTTGAGATGTGGAAGCCGCTCAGCCAAGCAGCGAGGGAGAGAAGAGGGAAAAGAAAACTTACCCGGCCACATTTATTTGCCGCTGTCCCTCTCTTTTCCCGACAGACAACAAGTGTTTTTTCAGACCGTCAAAAACAGTGAGCTGTTTTTCTTTCTAGAGAGGCTATATGGCGATAGATCGCCTCTGAATGCAAAGAAGACCGCCAAAGGAGCCGTGAAGGATTGTTGGAGGGGCCATTATGTGTAAGAAAAGGAGAAGTCTGTGCCGACCTTGATTGGAGCCGTCTTGTTTTTAAGGACATAATTGTTTTCCCCTATAGGCCTAGCCAATAGGCTAATGATTTGTTTTGTTATTATTCTCGATACCGTCTTTTCCCAAGCATTGGTAGAAATGTAGCTTTTGAATAAGATGAAACAGGAGAGGAAATTCAGGCACAAAACTGCAACACAACAGGAATTGCATTAGTGGACTTAAAATGTCATTTATATAGCCTATGTCGATTCCGATGGGGCTCGTGGCTGAATCAGTATAGGCTTAAATAGATAATTAACAACATTCATTTGAAAAGACTGCATTTGCGAATCTATCGATAATTGAGGGTAAAGCGGGTAAAGCGACGCGGTTTTTATAATAACCATCTCTGACGTTTCTCCCTCTCCATCTCTTTGTTCAATCGACAGTGGGTGGTATGTGAGAGAGAACCTGAGCGATAGACGGGGGGTTGCATTTGAATACACCGTATGACATTTTCTTCCGGGATTGCAATCAATATAGTCCAGGGGAATTTGATTCAGTGCAGTATAAATTTAAATGTAAACGTATTCGGCTTTGTTAAAACGAAATTACATTCGAATAGTTAATACCAAATTGTGTTGTTATGCAATAGCATGAATCTATAGCCTACACTCAGACGCTAGTCTATAGTATTTCTAATAATTGCATTATTTTCTATCAGATATTATCATAAGAGGTAACGTGGAGGTGGGGAAACATTATTTTCAATTGCATTCAGACAGTGGTTTTCAAATTGGGCCCAAATGTTTATATCGTTGGCCTATATGTTTAGATGGGCCTATTACTCTGCTAATATCTAGGCCCATACAAACAAGACGCTTAAATTGCTGTGTGTGTGTGTGTATGTAGCCTATGCGTGTGTGTGTGTGTGTGTGTGTGGCTGTGTGTGTGTGTGTGTGTGTGTGTGTGTGTGTGTGGCTGTGTGTGTGTGTGTGTGTGTGTGTTACTACTGTATAATCAAAACAAACAACACACAGCCTTATATTAAGGGCAGTAAAATTCGTAACTACATTCGTAAATTCGAAGCCCTGAAGAAGTCTTTATATTCATACACTGTTTTACCTCCAATATAGTTTTACTCCAAACGACATAAACAACAAGTGTAATATTCAGTCATGTTATTTTTCCTCTTTAAATATAATATTAATAGACTAGCATACACCTGTTGTCATACATGACATGCCACTCGACTAATAATTATTAAGAAAAGGGTCTACATTAAGTATAGACAGACCAATGTTAACCCCAGTATTATGGTAACATAACAATTAAAGAAGAGGTAACATGTAAATTCACTTCAGTATACATTTGAATCCAATCCAACAATAAACGTATGTCAAAAGTTAGTATGTGGATATCGGGTTATTGTGCAAAATAAATCGAAGGTGGTGCCATTGGTGCCATTGAAGTGTAGAAGAAAAAAAGAGTAGCCTTTCTACCCTTACTGACCATAGATTTATTTATTTCACAAGTACATGTGTGTGATGTTGTCAACCTATCAGGTTTAGGTAGATGAATACAAAGGAACAGAGACTGGATTGCCAACACCTTATTGAACCTAAAACACAAACCATACGTTAAGGCTATACAATATGGAATAGCCCTGCACTTACTGTAACAGTTCCTTATTCATGCCCCTCATTTAACTTCAGGCATAATCCCTGTTTAATCTACAAAGGAGCAATTCAAATTTACGTTAAAGGCCACAAAGATATGCGTAAAATAGACTATAATTGTTTAAATACAATGATCATGGTAAATGTCTCAAATCGAAAACTTGCATGAGAGTTGATAGGACAACGTTGTGAGTGTTTTCTAATGCAGAAGATTAACATAGGTTTAGATGGGAAAGCAACCTAGGCCTATGCGTCGGGGACGTAATCGTGTATTATGTAGGCAGGCTATGTGCTAAGGCATGACGCCGTGCAGAATGTCAGCCGCGCGGTTTCAAGGACATTCTCGCTGATGAGGATTTGTTTAATGGGGGGAGAAAATTTGGGCCCGGGCCATGACGTCATTGTGTGCGGATGTAATCCTCTTGCGCTGAGCCCAATCAGCAGAGGCTCGCGATTGTCTGGGATGGGAAAGCAGAGGCGCGCTCTAATCCGCGAGAGTGGTGGATCAGAGAGCCCGCGAGAGAGACAGACGCTTGCATCCAGTGTTTCCGTGCAGTGCAGAGGAACCGCCAGAGGAAAAGGGAACAGACAGAGAGAGAACGGGTTCCAGTCCTTTACATACACCGACGGAGTGCGCGACTTACCAGGGAGAGAAGACACCGATGGCGCGCAAGGGGTTCCATTGTATTTTTATTTATTTTTTAAATGAAGAAGAAAATAAATCTAGGAATTTTCAGAGACGTGAAGAAAATAGCTTTCTTGTTATCCAATATTGTCAAATAGGGGATAGCGATTTTACTCATGCGGCCAAAATGCTTTAAGAGACATATGTAATCATACAGGCCTGATATAGCCTGTCAACAGAATGCGAGGGAAGAGCCATCCACCGTTTCAGCGGAGGGCGTTTGTAACGGACAAGTGGAGGAACTGCATCTCAGCTATGCTTCGGAGCGCATTCCTATTTCCTACTCAGCACAATGGGATGTATATCATTTGAACCAAATAGCTACTCTGTGACAGACCATCCGATTGTGTTTCTCAATGAGGACAAGCCATGGGCTGCTTTGAGAACATGCGTTTTGTTTTTGTCTGTTTTTTTGATAGACAAAGAAATGTTGTTTTGAACATGGACACCCTTCGACGTATGGCGCACAGCTGCATAGAAAACTAGAGCATAGGCTAAAATGTCATAGAGCTATTACGTTTTATGACAGACGAATAGCACTATCCAGTCTGCAGCAGTGTAAAGAGTCGGTGTTTCGCTTTTGACTTTGTTAGTGTGTGCATATACATGCTATAGTGCTATGTGATGATGGTGCGTTTAAACGCAGAATATGAAAGCACTGATTATTGCGTAAGATTTCAATCACATAGCCTGTGTATTTAGTTTGGTCAGAAACATGCATCATTTTTACAGTGGTCGGTGTGTGTTTGTGCGTGCGTACATATCCGAGTGTTTGGCGCGCTATGATCTCAGTCCAAGTTTTGCATGTCCTCTTTGAAAGCTCGTGTCTTGGGTTGCTCCTTTGGGTGCGCGCGGAGTTGGGTGTCAAATAGGGTTAGGGATTCGACATTGCAGTGCTCGCATCCATGGGGGGTGACCAGTGCTTGTATCCGTGCTGGGGCGCACGTCATCAGGAAGGGTTATCACTCTGCGTGTTCACAGCGGACCTTGATTTAATGTCCATACAATTAAGGCACGCGGTGAATGCCAAGAGAGGAATCTACACAGCATCGTGTTCACTGATATAGGCATTCAATCTACCCCCATTACGGGCTGAAGACAGAAACGAAATATCATATTTGCGTTGAGATGACAGGGTGTGTTTTGGATGACAGGGTGTGTGTGTGTGTGTGCGTGCGTGTGTGCGTGCGTGTTCACTCTTCTGAGTGCATGCGCAATGCGTAAAGTAGTGGGTGGTTTTGGTGGCTTCTGGCTCTTAGAAAATGCATAGATTTTATATCTACATCCAAACCAGATCTGAGTTTAGTTTATTACTAGACTGAATGAGAAACCAGACCTATTACATCTGACCTCCAGTCAAATAATGAGTAGGTACATTTGAACGTAACAGGTCTGTTCCTTGGCTAAGCAAGGCCCTGTGGTCATGAAGCATCGATGTAACCGCAACCATTTCTATGCGTACATTTCAACACACAGCTGTCATGTGAATATCGGAGATCAATGAAATACTAGTAGGATAAATATGAGGGCAATATCCAAAATTGCATGAAAATGTCACTTATTTTGGATACATTCAGAACTAGGCTACTAGAACCACCTTCATAAATATATTATCAAATATCCCACTGGGCACAGACTTCCTTTCAACGTCGAGTTGTCAACTAACATGAATTCAACGTGAAATCAACTAAAAATGTCACATTGTCATTGAAAGGGGAAAAGTTAGAAAAAATACGAAATTCTCTTAAGTTGATGACGTTTTTTGTTGTTGTTGAAATGACGTGGAAACAACATTTATTCAACCCGTTTTTGTCCAGTGGAATAGGTCTAATTGAGTCTAGGTGATTTAATGGTTTTGGACTGAATTATGAATTCGATCATTTAAAAGAGAGAAATATAATTACAATATCAAGGCTAGGCTATCTCGCTTCCATGGCACCGCTAAAGGAGGCCTATTGCTCAATACACCAGTTGGCCTATATTCAAACGAGATAACTCATGGTATAATTGAAATAGATCGATTTTTCCAAATGAAACAAGTAGCCTCTAGGCTAATCGAAACGCAATGTGGCAAAGGCGCCATCCTGCCATATCCAGCAGTCTGCGTCACAAGTCGGAGACATGAATTATAATAACAAAATTGTTCCCTCTAAAGATGTTTCCAACTATACTCTGCATATAAATATTCCCCATTTAAATAGTTAGCATGCAAAGTTAGCATGTGTGTGGATCTAGCGCTATAAATAGCATTTCATCAAATATATTTTAAGTTTCGTCTGGTAAAAATGCCCACAAATGAGCTGTCAAAGACAGGCAACAGTGACCATAACTGATTTATTGTACTATTTCTGAGTCTCTTAGAACGTTGCCTTGCATTTCATGTCGCCTATAACTATCCATAGGCTAAGCCTTCATGTCATGAGATATTGCTATTCGTTTAGGCAACTTTTTTGTTTAGAAATTCTTGTCAAAGTCCCCAAATATTACACAAATAGCGCAACTGACAACAAATGAATGAAGTGAATTAAAATGACAGATGTTGTTCTAGACTTCCCGAGGCCTGTATGGTCAGGTCACCGTCATTACGCCTTGTCATGAGTTAAAGAGTCAATGCCACCTATAGGAACCATATGAACAATGCATCACTGGCTTGGTTGTACAAATGCTAGTAGCCTTGTCCATTCAAATGCAGCCTATATAGAAAAGGTTTTGCTGTAAAACAATAGCCTACAAAACAACATCAAATATACCATTTATTATACATTTGCAGCAGGCCTCCCATTCACAAAAGAGTACCTGTTTAGACTGAATATCATATATAGCATAATGATGTTTGATGGAGCCGATAAATCAGAGGATACATATCATTTGAAGGTTTCTGAATTATTGAAAGAGTATTGTCGAGATCTCTCAGGTAAGTGGTTGTTAAGGAAATCAATTCAGATGAAAATGTCACGTTTTTTAAACTATTTTCAATGCTTGGCCTGGGTAGCATACACTTAGAATGTTGTGTACAATATAACCAATAAATAAATGCTGAGGGTGCATGTATTATTTCATTGTCGGCGATTTTGGGAAAGGGGAAAGGTTTCAGAGAAATGTTTATGTGAAATAGGCCTACCGGTATAAAGGTTATATGTGCCAACGATTCGAGGAACACAAGACATTAGGCATATCTGTTAAAAAAGCTACCTCTAGATAGATCCCGTAGTAGGGATGCCTGTAACAAATTGAGATGGACTCTGCCTATTAGTTCCTCAGTAGTGAGGCCTATTCAGGACCACGGAGAGTTCCCGTCAGGTTGCATGATGAATTAGTAAGAACTATAACGTTGACAATAGACCTAGCCTACCTTTAGGCCTAACATCCTCAAAGGGCTTATAAACATTTATTCCGTTTTGGTAGTTCAGGTCGGCCTATATATTATACCTTATGACAGCTAGGAGCCTTAGACCGACTTAGTCCCTGCGCTGCCCAGGCATCATAGGCCATCGACGAATCCTCTCCATTGACTCTGTTCTGGGCTGAACCTCGTTCCATGCCTGTGTTCCTGTTCTAGAAAGCAGTAGAAGCCTTGTTTTAAATTCATTCACGTACGCATGTAGGCCAGTCTATTGGCAACCAAATAAATCTATATACATTTAAATTTCACAGTTGAAGATACTTTTAACTTTCAATATATTTGACATTTTTATTTGACTTATATTGTGGGTCTACTGATATATTCAAAATAGCGAATTCGTCATCTGTGGAAATGTAGGCCGATTAGTTTATAGTCTAATAATAGCTACTGTCCCGGACAAGGGAATTACTACCACGTGCTCTGCACCTTTTCTCACTCTAGTCTAGTCAAATTGTCTTCATATGCTTCTATATTGGCATGTTATAACGTAGACATAGATCTAGACTATGGCATAGTTGTCCAACAAGACATTATTATCGCCAGACAAAATCATCACCCAGCTGATTTCAATTCAATACGACATACAGGTAACTTCCAAAATAAAAGAAACACCAACATAAAGTGTGTTAATAGGGCGTTGGGCCACCACGAGCCACCAGAACAGCTTCAATGCATCTTGGCATAGATTCTACAAATGTCTGGAACTCTATTGGAGGGATGCGACACCATTCTACGAAGAGAAATTCCATAATTTGGTGTTCTGTTGATAGCTTTGACTATGTACAGACTCAGTGAGCATAGCCTTGCCATTGAGAAAGGCCGCCATAGGCAGACATGGCTCTCAAGAGAAGACAGGCTATGTGCACACTGCCTACAAAATTAGGTGGAAACTGAGCTGCAATTCCTAACCTCCTGTCCAATGTATGACCATATTAGAGACACATATTTCCCTCAGATTACACAGATCTACAAAGAATTTGAAAACAAACCCAATTTTGATAAAGTCCCATATCTACTGGGTGAAATTCCAGTGTGCCATCACAGCAGCAAGATCTGTGACCTGTTGCCACAAGAAAAGGGCAACCAGTGAAGAACAAACACCATTGTAAATACAACCCATATTTATGCTTATTTATTTTCCCTTGTGTACACTTAACCATTTGTACATCGTTGCAACACTGTATATATACGTAATATGACATTTGTAATGTCTTTATTGTTTTGAAACAATTTACTGTTTACTGTTAATTTTTATTGTTTATTTCACTTTTGTATATTATCTACCTCACTTGCTTTGGCAATGTTAACACGTTTCCTATGCCAATAAAGCCCCTTGAATTGAATTGGTGGTGGGAAACACTGTTTTAGGCTTGGCTCCAGAATCTCCCATGGGCCTAAGTGTTAAATTGGGTGGAGATCTGGTGACTGAGACGGCCATGACATATGGTTTACATCATTTTCATGCTCATCAAACCATTCAGTGACCACTTGTGCCATGTGGATGGGGGCATTGTCATCCATCCTATGGGGCTTAGCCATGGTAGCCTGCCGACCATTTTTATACATAACCCTAACCTCAATGGAACGTTAATTGCTTAATTATCTCAGAAACCACACCTGTGTGGAAGCACCTGCTTTCAATTGACTTTGTATCCCTCATTTACTCAAGTGCTTCCATTATTTTGGCAGTTACATGTATGTGTGTGGGTCAGGTTTCAAAAGGGGGGGGGGGGATCAGAGACGGATTCTATAATCCTCTTTTTTCTATCGGGATTATATCAATCTGTCCGTTTTTGAGCTGTTTTTTCAGAAAATAATAGGATCATTCTGATCCAGCTACCACAATATCACAGAATCCAGATTTTCAGTGCTTTGAACAGGCCTCCACCGTACTATCTATTGGACAGGTTGCGGTACTACTTCTACACTGTCATAGGGAAACAGAAAGGAGTAAACGACAGTGAACAAAAATATAAACACAACATGTAAAGTGTTTCATGAGCTGAAATAAAAAATCCCAGAAATGTTCCATACGCACAAAAAGCTTATTTCTCTCACATTTTGTGCACACATTTGTTTACATCCCTGTTAGTGAGCATTTCTCCTTTGCCAAGATTTTCCATCCACCTGACAGGTATGGCATATCAAGATGATTATTAAACAGCATGATAATTTCACAGGTGCACCTTGTGCTGGGGACAATAAAAGGTCACTATAAAATGTGTAGTTTTGTCACACAGCACAACGCCACAGATTTCTCAGGTTTTGAGGGAGCATTCAATTGGCATGCTGATTGCAATAATTTCCACCAGAGCTGTTGCCAGATAATTGAATGTTAATTTCTCTACCATAAGCCACCTCCAATGTTGTTTTAGAGAATTTGACAGACTGTCCAACCGGCCTCACAACCACAGACCACGAGCCCAGGACCTCCACATCCGGCTTCTTCACCTGCAGAATGGTCTGAGGGTGGGTGGGAGGCTGAGGAGTATTTCTGTCTGTAATAAATCCCATTTGTGGAGAAAAACTCATTCTGATTGGCTGGGCCTGGCTGCCAAGTGGGTGTGCCTATGCACTCCAAGGCCCACCCACGGCTGCACCCATGCCTAGTCATGTGAGATCTATAGATTAGGGCCTAATGAATTGATTAAAATGGACTGATTTCCTTATATGAACTGTAACTCAGTCCAATCTTCAAAATGTTTGCATGTTGCATTTATACAGTATTTTTGTTCAGTACACATGAATAAAGGTAACTTGATTAAAAATAAGAGCCTGCATATCACTTATAATTAGATTAATTTATTTGCCACTTGTCAATATAACAATTTACCACATACCTGTACTGTAGTCAATTTAACATAATGAACCTTTGGTTTTCAGATGTAAGAACATTTTTTAAACCTCCTCACCTTAGTTACATTGACATTTCTTGGTTGTAGTGCCTTTCACCTTTCTAAATCCAATCTGAATCCAACTTTCTAGTGGGATGAAGATAATCCAGATTTGTGGGATGGAAACTATCCTAACCACTACCTTCGAGTTTAGAAAAATGCAAAATGACCTACATTCCCCGATTAAAGGTCAGATTGGATTACCACATCCTTATCCGGCAGATCAGAATCCTATTCTTACATTCCCTGATTAAAGGTCAGATTGGATTACCACATCCTTATCCGGCAGATCAGAATCCTATTCCTACATTCCCTGATTAAAGGTCAGATTGGATTACCACATCCTTATCCGGCAGATCAGAATCCTATTCTTACATTCCCTGATTAAAGGTCAGATTGGATTACCACATCCTTATCCGGCAGATCAGAATCCTATTCTTACATTCCCTGATTAAAGGTCAGATTGGATTACCACATCCTTATCCGGCAGATCAGAATCCTATTCCTACATTCCCTGATTAAAGGTCAGATTGGATTACCACATCCTTATCCGGCAGATCAGAATCCCATTCTTACATTCCCTGATTAAAGGTCAGATTGGATTACCACATCCTTATCCGGCAGATCAGAATCCCATTCTTACGTTTTCAAACAACTCAATTCTAACATTTAATACTATCCGATAGTGGCAATCGGATAACTTTTGAAAAACCGTCCCCTGAAGACCTTTCTGGAACATGGAAGGAAAAACAAAACAGAATCACTGTCAAGTTAACAGAAGTAGTGTTTTCAGAATGATCAACAGTAATGACGAGATTAAGACAAAGTGATTGTTGCTAAATATACAGTTTATTAAGGCTTGATTTTTTCTAAAGGAAAAAATATAATAAACCAAGATAGAGCTTTCAAAACCTTACAGGTTGATCCACTGATAGAGCTAAAGTGGTTTACTTGCAAGTCTATACAATAATTCATTGTATTAATATTTGTTTTATATCACGTCATTATTCCTTTAGTGTAGTAGACATATCCTTTATTTTAGAACCATACACATGGCCCTCTATTGCAGCAAACAACTCGACACGTGCATGTAAGTCCTGAACTATAGGCATCACATCCATTTCATGCTTCTTGACCGAAAGAAAAACAGCAATGTCTATAATCTAAAGTGGCTTCCTCCACTTGTCTCCTTTCCTTCATCTATACTGGTGTGAAAAACAACTTAGACACCATAGAAATTATCCACCCCATATGGCTTTAACTCCGTTTTCACATTACTGCAGATGGAGGAGAGGAAGGAAGCCACTTTAGACTATTGAGATGCACCCGGACGTCCCCTGTACGAAGTCAAAGGTCATGTCTCCAGACATACAGGGGCTACACTACACCGGCCAGGGAAAAGAGCAGCTACGCAACATCTGAGACTGGGCTGTGGTGATACACAAACATCCAGCAAGTCTGGAACTGATCCAGGCACATGGCAAGAAACAACGCTGTTACATCTCCATGAACACAAAAGATGTGGGTTCACACTCATGTACAGCAATGGAGGCTGGTGGGAGGAGCCATAGGAGGACAGGCTCATTGTAATGGCTGGAATGGAATCAATAGAACGATATCAAACATATTGAAACCACGTTGGACTCCGTTCCAGTTATTTAATTCCAGCCACTACAATGAGCCCATCCTCCTATAGCTCCTCCACTGATGTGCAGTAACAGCGAGGGACAGCATTCACATCCACGTCTCTCTCTTGCTCACACACACTGTGATGTCACAGAATTCCAGGTTTAATGCTCAAGTCAGAATAAACCTACAACACTAGAGAGTGGACTGAATGGCACACAGAACAGTTTCTACCCAGTCTCTCTGTGCAGAATGCGAATCCAGCATGTCTGAGATCAGTAAGAGAACAAAGGAAATACTGCTGTACTGTCAATAAAGGAACTGTACTAGAAAGAAATCGTTGTGCCAACCATTACTTAAAAGGGTTGTATAGTGTTTAACCACAATGTAATCAAGGTTACCAAACTGTGATTGCAGCCTGCATGATTGCACACTGTGGGCTATTAATTAGGGATAATTGGGATAATTGTTTATCATTCAATGTTCAACCACCAATCAATCTTGATGGATAGATAATTCCTGATACCACTGACTTATTTTCAATGACTTTGACCAACAAAAAACACAGAAACCATATTTAGTTCTTATTTGTTTTCTTACTCTTGATAGTAAATCAGTTGCTCATTTCAGGTCATCTCCATGACTACAGGCTCCTAAGTTAACATAGCATTAACAAGAACATGAGATTTACAGAAAAAACACATTTTGAGAAGAAAGTCAAACAAAACAACAGATTAAGACAGAATTATGATGAACAGATAATTAACCCAAGTGATTTTTCCAAATAGAGAAACAATTCATTCATATGTAGCAGTTACAGCACATCATTCCAACTATAAAATAATTCATTTAAAATGGTGAATGCTACATTTCTCTCAGACTGGCTTGAGTACGTGAACATAATCTCCTGATAATGACACAACTTCTTCAAGACAAATGCCATTTATCAAAACAAAGTGGAAGGGTGTTAGGGATGTAAAATAGTATAATTTTCAATTCAGATGGTGAGAGCTCCATCGTCGTGGAGGACACCCATCAGTTACTTCCTTCCCAGAGGCCTTTGCACACTTCCTCCTTTGAAATGTCCCAAGTCTGACTTCAGACTATCCCTGATTTCTCCAGCACTGTCAGTTAAAGATTCTTTTGACAAGTCATCAATAACTAGAAAACAAAATATTAAGGCTCCAGAAAAATCATCTTTCTGAACTGAAAATTGTCAGTAGTAAGCCATAAAATATAGACTTTGTTGATCTTGAATGAAAAATAGATAAACCGCTGAAGTCTCATTATCACACACAGTTCTAAGTCCGAACATTTTTTGCCTTTGGGATCCTCCAACCCTGTTGGCACAGTTAAACCTCTGAAGGATGGCAACACCGCCCCCCAATGGACAAACAGGGGCAGGACACGGCAGTTCCTGATTGTACAGAAATATAAAGTGGCAGATATTCTCTCTTCTCCTTGGTGCTGTCAAACCCTGATTCAATTCCAGGAAGAGTTATTAGGGAGGGGCCAGGAGAGGTCAAAAACAAATCCAGGAAGAGTTATTAGGGAGGGGCCAGGAGAGGTCAAAAACAAATCCAGTCTGACGAGAAAGAGTATATGGGAGAGAACGTAAAAAAACAAAGTCAATCAGAACTAAAACAATGTGATGGTGGTGGCTAGGTAATACATGAACTCAGCTTGTTATCCCTGCACAAGAGGTGATGGGTGGTACCTGGGGCCGGAAAGCACAAGTCTCCACGGTGGTGGCTAGGTAATACATGAACTCAGCTTGTTATCCCTGCACAAGAGGTGATGGGTGGTACCTGGGGCCGGAAAGCACAAGTCTCCACGGCGGTGGCAGAAATTCACCAGGATTAAATAGGAAAAAAAATATTTTAATTTTTTTAAAATATAATTTCTGAATGATTCTGTCTCTTAAATCGAATGTCCTAGTGTAACTGTTGATCAAGCCAAGGATAAATGTCTTCTACTGCTGTTTACTCCTGTTTTGGCGCTCCTGTGGGGAGACAAGAGAAGGACATGAATAACATAGAAAAACACAATCGAAACATCAGTGTCCAAAATGCTCCTTCCACCCCTCGTCATCATAACAGTAATGTCAGATTCCTGTTGAGAGACAGAAACTGGACATGTACCTGTTCCAGCCGAGAACGGTTCTGGATGGGTGCAGGCGGCTCAAAGGTCTGACAGCAGGAGTACAAGGAGAGAAGAGAAGTCAGTTAAGCACACACACACAGTAACCTCTTATGAAGAGGGCTATGAAATGATAGGCTCTATATCAGGGCTCTCCAAACCTGTTCCTAGAGAGCTACCGTCCTGTAGGTTTTCCATCCAACCCTAATCTAGAGCACCCGATGCTAACAATTAGCTGGTTGATGAACTTAAAATCAGGTTAGTTACAACTGGGTTTGTAGTGAAAAGCTCCAAGACGGTAGCACTCCAGGAACAGGGTTGAGATCCCTGTTCTATGTAC
The DNA here is from genome assembly GCF_002021735.2 of Oncorhynchus kisutch. Lineage (NCBI taxonomy): Eukaryota > Metazoa > Chordata > Actinopteri > Salmoniformes > Salmonidae > Oncorhynchus > Oncorhynchus kisutch. Next base: position 30,060,230 of record NC_034197.2, read on the forward strand.
CGATGACATTCCATCTTCATATTCACCAAGATGATAACTAATGTCAATCAAATGTTTACCAACAACAAAGGATTGTATTTGAAACAAACACTTCTGGGAGGCAGGTTCTTTAGCATCCATAAAGCCTAGGAGTGGATGGACAGGATTTAACAAGACAAGTGTATCTAACACACCTTGCGTACCTCCTCCTCTTCCTCCTGCCTCTTCTCATAGTGAGAGAAGTCGTCGAAGATGGAGGTGGTGTGCTTGAAGCCCACGATGATCTTCATCACCTGCTTGGCCTTCTCCAGAGGGACCTCCTGAGTGTCCCGGGAGTTGGTCACCGGCTTGTTGTCGTTGTTCTCCAAGCGGATGTGGCGCAGCTGGCTGTTGGGCACGTCCTTAACAAACAGCCAGTCCACGTCAAACTTGCCCTTCCACTTGTCCTGCGCCCACACGCCGGCACTGGTCCCGTAGTCCACGGACGAGCGCATCTCGGCCACGCCGCAGAAGTGGCCACTGCCGTTGACGCTGAACAGCAGGTAAACGGGTCCTTTGCCGTTGAGGCTGCGGAAGGCCCCATCCAGGCGCTTGTTGCCGTGCTCGGTGCTGCACCAGATGGAATACTTGATGGAACGGTGGATGTCGTCCTCAGAGTAGCTCTTGATGATGAACACACGGCCGTTCTTCAGGTTCCACTCAAACACCCTGGGGTTGTAGCTGTGGGCAGCACGCAGCTTCTCCAACACCGGGTGGTTCTCCACTCCACCAGGGACCATACCGGCAGAACCAGGGGGACCGCCATTACCCCCGCTGACTATGCCAATCATACTGCTACCGTCCATGCCGGCCCCTCCTTGTCCGTATCCAAGGTTACGGTTGCGCGGGGCGACCCAGCGGGTCTGGGGATGTGGGGGTTGGGTCTGGTGTTGGTAGGGTTGAGGAGGGTGCTGGTGGTGTAAGGCCATGGGCTGCATTTGCTGCTGCAGCAGGGACTGGGGAGGGGGCTGCATGGGGTTCTGCTGCATGGGGGTCTGGGGCTGCATGGGGTGGCCATGGGGCATGCTCATAGCCTGCTGCTGCTGCATGGGGGCTTGGGCCACTTTATTCATAGGCCCCTTGTTGTCCCAAGTGCCAATGTCCATGTTGTGTTTGATGGGCGGAGGGGGCAGGGTTCCCCCAGGGCTGGGCATGCCTGGTTTCACCTTGGACTTCAGCTGCTGCGGTTTGGCCGGCTTACTAGCGATGGCCGCCCAGGAGGCGGGCTTCGGCGGGGGCATACCGATGGACGTACCCCCGTTCCCCTGTGCCACGACCGGCGGTCCACCAATCACAGAGCCCACAGCCTTGATTCCTGACCCCTGGCCTGTGAGGTCACCACCGATCTTCAGGCCCACCATGCCCTGCTCCAGGCTGTTCATGCCAGGGGCCTTGTTGAGGGTGTCGCTATGGAAGCCTGTCTGGCCGTCAGGCACCAGTGTGCCACCCAGGGAGCTGGGAGGGTAGCTATAGCTGCCACCGTAGGCTGAGCTCTGAGTCTGCTGGCCCTGGGAGCCACTGGTGCCCCAGGCGGAGAAGGTTGGGTTCTCAGGGAAAAAGTTAAAGCGGTGGGGGTAGATGCTGCTGCCAAGCCCTCCAGGCTGGCCAAACACGGTGTCGGGCATGAAGTGGTGGTCTCCATTGCTCAAGGGTCCGTAGGGGGTGAGGTAAGGGATTGGGGGGTCTCCACCGGTGGACCAGGGGGCCTCACTGAGGGGGTAGGGGAAGCCGATGGAGGGGGCGTAGTAGCTGGACAGGTAGGGGTCGGTCATGGACTGGTAGCTGCTGTTCTGTGGAGGTAGAACAATTACAATAATCTATACCCGTTATGTAAAAAGTAGTTTCATTAGTCTTTTGGTGTTTGCTTCACATTATGCAGCACTAATAAACAGTTAATCACAAAATACTCAGCTAGTAAATGGAAAGAACATGGACCCAGAAGGCCAAAACTGGGGGGTTAAAAGAATGCATGATGAGAAATGATGAGAAAGTAATACCAAAAATGTAATTTTGCAAAGGCAGATTTGTTCTGTGAGAGGAGCAAAAGGAGGCCCTCACTGGAAACAATCTATCACCCTTCAACAGACAAGGTCATGAGATATTTCTGGCATCCATTTTAAATGAAAAACTAATAGAGAATAGAGGGTACAAGTTAGAAGGCCACATTTAGCAACTAAAAATAAAAATGTAAAACGCTATCATCTTCTGCATATCAACCGTCTTGCCCTCTACTAAGTGAAAAGCTAGGTGACAATTACATTCCATTAGGATTCATGTGAGGAAATAATGTCAGCGGTCATTTGGGCATAGAGAAATTCCATCTTTCTAAGGCTTTCAAGACACTTCAATCTTAATATGCAATACCTGACCCTGAGCTTTCTTCTGGAAACATCTGAGAATTTTGATCCACTGAAAAGCAACTTGAAAATCTAGCCCTAGCCCAGGTATATTCAACTCTTACCCTACCAGGTCCTGAGGACAGCTGCTTTTCTGTTCTACCTGATAATAATTCTACCCACCTGGTGTCCCAGGACTGAATAAGTCCCTGATTAGAGGGAACAATGGGAAAAAGCAGTGGAACTGTCTTTGAGTCCCAGATTTGAATATGAGGGACCTAGCCTATGTTGGGGAAATCTGAAACCTTGATATAAAGAGCTTTAATAACCCATCACTTAAAATCAGTCTGATACAAATGGAGCCCAACTCTTCCAACTGCAGCTTCAACACACAAACTGCCACCCCCGTCATGTAAATTCAGAATTGAATAATAAGAAAATGTAAACATTATCCCATGAAAGACTGGTTAGCATTATCACCTGCGGCCAGTCACGCACCTGGGTTGATTGGCCAGTGAGGTACGGCTCAAAGTCATTGTCGTGGACAGTCTCCTTCTGATGCAGCGAACCATTTTGCACTGAAACGACAACACAGGAGTTAGGATTTTTGGCAAAAAGAAAAATCAGGAATGATTTCTATCTCAACAATAACAGGTGAGTGGCAATGCACTGTCAGTTCAGTGAAGGGCATTTGGAAGTGTGCTTAGTAGTCAGCCTTAACACTGACACTCAGCATGCGCGTGTGGTGTCATCCTCCACAAATAACCTGCCTGCATCATCGTGATATGACTGACAGCCACCTGGCACTTGCTAGGAGACCCGTCGTATCCTGGAAGTGAATCAGGCAGTGACCTACACCCCTCCAGCAGTGTCTGTATGAGTCAAGGCCTGTGCCGTGTGTCACTGCCTCAATGTCTAACACACAATTAAAGGCTAGTCAACACCAATCAACGTCACAGCCTACCAGCAGTGAATGATCAGTGAGTCACTAAAATGTGCGTGTGTAGAGAATTTGAGGCTGGTTTGCATACATATATTCTGAATAATATCTGGTGTGCAGTCTAAGTTTGTATGTCAAAGTCAACTCACCCAGAAAGTATGGCAAAATGTTAGCTAATAAATCAGCTGGAATTGTGCACAACAACTTCCACCAATAATCTATGGCAAACAAATGTAGAATAGGCTGTTGACTATTGTTTAGCTAACTGACATGCAAAAGGTACCAGGCTAGATAGTGTAGGCCTAGCTGAAGAGACTATCTAGATCAGATAGGTGTCCCGTGAGGTGAAGCTGTAAACGTGTGCAGGGGACTAGAGACCACCAGCGCAGATCAAAAATTTACCCCAAGTAGCTAGCTACTCTAAAAGTTCAAAAAAGGTTATTGGGCTGTCCTTGTGGGTTCCTGAGGGCTATCCTACAAAGCAAGCTAGATCTACTCTGGGTTTTCTAAAGCTAACCAGCTTCAGATTCCAGCTCAGGCTTCACCCGTACTATGAGAGTGGATGTCTTCCGCCTGCTGCTAACTCTAGCAGGCCTGTAACTGTGCGTGCATGTCACACATACCTAGTTGAACAACAAACTCTTCATTGAGACAATGCTGAAACATTAAATCAGGCTTTTATATTTTTTAACATATCGTTCATGCTGACTTCGGTGTGCTTATCAATGCACAACCACATGCACCTTTTCCCCCCACTCGTATCGATTAAATAATTGTTTTAAGTCATACAAAAGTGTTACTGTGCATGAAGTCACAAATGCATTCTGTCATTACTAAATGTGTAATGTGATAATGTTAAAATACCAACAATGTTTTATTATTAAAATATTTAAAATCAGTTGTCCTTTGCAAGATGGAGGGAATCTGATTTTATTGATCCTCAACTCGTGGCTCAGTCATTTAATTCAGGCTAAGCGGAGATAGCCGTGAGTTAGCCTGCCCCAGAGGACTCGTTGCCATAGAAATGTGCCTGGCTAAAAGGTGAGAGGCTTTTGTTAAGAGCCACGCATTGCTTGTGGTCCGGTTTTGCTACACACATTTATAGGGTTAGGGTTCCTACACAGCCATATCTCCATGTAACACTGCTTGTTTACAGAAAACAGATGGAAGATAGTAGACAACCTGTTCTAATTAGCTATCAGGTGTTCCCCTCCGAACACCTGTTCATAAACAGAAGACAGATGCCACAAACATGTTGTCACTGAAAAACAGTGCAGAGGGATTAAAACGAAATGTTGGTTATTTTGGGTTTTTATACAACTAATTTACCAATGTAAGTTCAATTATTTAAATTCCATTTCATTCAGGGTTTTTCTGTGAACTCAATACACAGTTTCTCTAGAGATAAATCGGATCAAGCCCATTGTGCGATGTAATATAGAGTTATAATTTCCAACAGGCCAATATTCAACAGTTTAGCGCAGAAAACATGGTAATTAGGTACAATGACCATAATCCATTGCGTGCCTACTTATCCGGTCTGTGTGGGGCTGACACGGAGAGGGATGGAAGAGGCAGAAGATGCACAATCGAGAGGGTCTCTCTACCTGATAATACATGATCTAAGTGATTTATAGTTGGTATTCAGGAGTCATAAGTATGCCCGTATTTACTTTGAACACTACAATTGTTATTGTCACACAGCAGCTCTGAGATTAATTGGAATGAAAGTCATCAAATAAAACAAATGTAATATACACAAGTGAAATATTTGAAAGTAAATAAATGGTTAAGTAGGGGATAAACGCCAACGTTCTGTACATTACCTTGGAAATAATGGACGATGCAGTGGGACGAGGCAAAGCAGAGTTCATTTTTCCAAGGTAATGTACAGAACAGAAGTGTTTATCCCACTTATACCACAGTTGCCAAAGAAAACAATGTGAAAGCACACAAACTAGAGGTCAACAGATTAATTAGGGCCAATTTCAAGTTTTCATAACAATTGGTAATCGGCATTTCTGGACGCTGATTATATTGCAATCCACGAGGAGACTGCGTGGCAGGCTGACCACCTGTTACACGAGTGCAGTAAGGAGCCATGGTAAGTTGCTAGCGAGCATTAAACCTATCTTATAAAAAAAAAAACTAACTACACATGGTTGATGATATTACTAGTTTAACTAGCTTGTCCTGCATTGCATATAATCAATGCGGTGCCTGAAATTGTGTCACTTCTCGTGTTCATGTCTAAGCAGAATCAGGGTATATGCAGCAGTTTGGGTCGCCTGGCTCGTTCCGAACTGTGTGAAGACCATTTCTTCCTAACAAAGACCGTAATTAATTTGCCAGAATTGTACATAATTATGACATAACATTGAAGGTTGTGCAATGTAACAGCAATAATTAGACTTAGGGATGCCACCCGTTAGATAAAATACGTAACGGTTCCGTATTTCACTAAAATAATAAACAGTTTTCGAAATGATAGATTACGGATTTGACCATATTAATGAACAAAGGTTCATATTTCTGTGTGTTTTTTATAATTAAGTCTATGATTTGATATTTGATAGAGCAGTCTGACTGAGCGGTGGTAGGCAGCAGCAGGCTCGTAAGCATTCATTCTAACAGCACTTTCCTGCATTTGCCAGCAGCTCTTTGCGATGCTTGAAGCACACCACGGTTTATGACTTCAAGCCTATCAACTCCCGAGATTAGTATTGCCAGCCTAAAGTGCCTATAAGAACATCCAAAAGTTGAGGTATATGAAATACAAATGGTATAGAGAAATAGTCCTATAATAACTACAACCTAAAACGTCTTAACTGGGAATATTGAAGACTCATGTTAAAAGGAACCACCAGCTTTCATATGTTCTCATGTTCTGAGCAAGGAACTCGCTAGCTTTTTTACATAGCACATATTGCACTTTTACTTTCTTCTCCAACAATGTGTTTTTGCATTATTGAAACCAAATTGAACATGTTTAATTATTTGAGAATAAATAGATTTGATGTATTATATTAAGTTAAAATAAAAGTGTTCACTGTTCATTCAGTATTGTTGTAACTGTCATTATTACAAATATATATAAAAATCGGCATCGTCTTTTTTTGGTCCTCCAATAAATCGGTACCGGCGTTGAAAAATCATAAAATCGGTCGACCTCTAACACAAACGGTAGAAATACTGATATTTGTTGATTATTTCATTTTTAGAAACAAATTCCTACTCATCTTTTGGTTGCTAGAGACGTGACCCAGTCCTTCGTTTGATTAGTTCGATATTTATGCAACCCAGACGTTTGTCGCATACACATATTTAGCAGATGTTATTGCGTCTGTAGCGAAATGCTGGTTCCTAGCTCCAACAGTGCCGTAGTATCTAACAATACACACAAATCTACAAGTAAAAAAATGGAATTAAGAAATATTAGGATGAGCAATGTTGACGCCAGAGTGTGTGTGTGAGATATATATATATATACAAACACACCTGTACTGACCTCGCCTTCTGGATGATAGCGACTGCTGCAGCCAGAATAACAGCAAAGTTGATTCCGTTGCGTTTGTTTCAGCTGTTTATCCCATTTATACCACAGTTTCCAAAGAAAATACTAAGCACACATTTACCGGTAGAAAGAAAAACATTTTGTTTTAGTTTTAATTTCTATAAGCAAATTCATTCTCTCATATTTTGGTTGCTAGAGACCCAGTCATTCGTTTGATATTTATGGACGCAACCCAGTCGTTCGTTCTTTATGTTCCGTTACTATGCTTGTGGCGACGTTGTTGTCCCTTGCTTGCTAGACAGCTAGCTAACACAGTCACGACCTCTGCAGACAGAATAACGGCAAAGTAGCTGTTTTCTATTGATATTCAGTAGGATAAATCCATAACAATGACATGATAATGCCCAATGTTGCCTGTCATAACAAGAAAAGTTTGCCTTCTCATCAGGACACTTGAAACTGTTCATTGCGAGGAGATCGCATTGCATATCAAATACTAGGCTAGAAGCTAGATAAATAGTTTGTTGCTAGCAAACTGCAAATATGACAAAAGTCTAAAAAATGTTGCTGAAAAGAGCTGGTGAAACTAGAAACATGAGAGGATTTGACAGCATAGCGCCACGTGTGTCATGACGGCAACAGTAGGCACCAGAGAAATTCATGTTCATCACTCACCGTGCTAGGTCATCAGATGCTCCAAAAAATATGTCTCTGCACAAACAAATCAATGCTAGCTAAGTTTTCCTTGATGGACCTGTGTTTACAATGTATCCAATTTCAGTTGTGTAGCTGTTGGTTTAGCCTTTGTAACTTCGCAGAAAGTAAGGTCTGCATGTTTTTATTTATCTAGGCAAGCCAGTTAAGAACAAATTATTATTTTACAATGACAGCCTACCCAGTCCAAACCCTCTCCTAACCCGGACGGCGCTGGGCCTATTGTTCACCACCCTATGAGACTCCCGATCACAGCCGGTTGTGGTACAGCCTAGGATCGAACCAGGGTCTGTAGTGACACGTCTAGCACTGAAATGCAGTGCGCCGTAGACCGCTGCGCCACGCACAGCGGTGTGTGTCATGATTGCAAGGTATCCCGATATCTTTTCCAACTGTCCCATTACCTGGTTTTCATGTCCATTCTAGAATGCCCTTCTAGCCAATTAGAAACAAGTATCCAAGGGGCATGGTATATGGCCAATATACCACGGCTAAGGGCTGTTCCTATTCACGATACAATGTGGAGTGCCTGGACACAGCCCTTAGCTGTGGTATATTGGCCATATATCACAAACCCAGAGGTGCCTTATTGCTATTATCAACTGGTTGCCAATGTAATTGGAGAAGTAAAAATGTTGTCATACCTGTGGTGTATGGTCTCATATATCACGACTGTTAGCCAATCAGCATTCAGGGCTCAAACCCCCCAGTTTGTAATAAGTGATAAGCAGTAACGGGAAGTCACTACCATCTCTTTTCCAACTGTCCCAATATATTTTCCAACTGTCCCATTATCTAGTTTAAAATGCCCTTTAAGCAAATCAGAAACGAGTCTTCAACAATGCTGTGGTATAAGATCTATTATAAACTGGGTGGTTCGAGACCTGAATGCTGATTGGCTGACAGCCGTGGTATATCAGATCGTGTACCACGGGTATGACAAAACATTTTTACTGCTCTAATTACTTTGGTAACCAGCCAATACACCACGCTGCGTCATGCCTAAGAACAGCCCTTATCCGTGGTATATTTGCCATATACCACATCTCCTCGGGCCTCATTGCTTAAATTAGTAGTAAAGGGAAGTCACTACCATCAACGGTCCTTTATTCATTGTTCTACATTACATGTTATATAGCATTCAACCCACTTAATGCATTGTGCATTTATTGTTTACAGTAATAATTCAAACGGAAATCCGTGATTATTTTTTAATGATCGACACTAAACCGAACTCAAAGCACTAATTGCTCAGCACTACAAATACTGTGGGCTGTAACACTGTTAAAACAGCATAGGCCTACAGTAAGTATATATTTTGCATTTGTGAATTTATTTTGATGTAATATGAAAGTAGAGGGCTTGATGTTTCTAGAACCATACCGCAATTGAGAATCGATTCACAATTATAATTTTGCTGTCAGAACCAATTCGCTTTCCCATAACACGTTAGTCCATTATAGGGCTATTTTTATTTATTAAATTTTTACCTTTATTTTACTAGGCAAGTCAGTTAAGAACAAATTCTTATTTTCAATGACGACCTAGGAACAGTGGGTTAACTGCCTGTTCCTTGTCAGCTCGGGGATTCGAACTTGCAACTTTTCGGTTACTAGTCCAACGCTCTAACCACTAGGCTACCCTGCCGCGCCGAAGGGATTCTACAAAAACTTATCCCACCGGGACAGCCAAAGACCCCTTTTAGGTTCTAACTAGGTAGAACCTTTTCCCCCCCTAAAACTGCAGCTAAATATAAGGCTGTTTTTCTTTTGGTTATAGATAGGCCTATTTGATAGATACGTGTTAGCTATGTGAAATGCAATGATTCTTACCTTTAGATGCTTGTCCCTTTGATCTCTGCATCCCCATTGGATCACGCCGGGAATAAAAGAAAACATGCATGTTAGCCAAAGGGAGCTTCACCATACATTACCTACCTAGCTAACTGGGCCTATCCGCTGGCTAGCTAGCTGACAAGTGTCTAACCATGATCAGACTAACATTGGCTAGCTAAAAGTTCTGGCTAGCTAGCTACGTAACACCATGGGAAAATCCCATCAATGAGTTGGTCAGCTAGCTTTTTGGCTAAACGCATAGCTTAAATATGACTAACAAGATCATCAAGCAACGATGTAACGTTGCAAGATAGCTAGTTAACTTACTAACTAGCTACGCCCATTTAGCCAACTAACTAGCTAACGTTAACCAATGATCCATTTAAATATTAGTTTATCAGGGTAGTTAACCCCTGATTTCTAAACAAGAGTTGGCTAGCTAGCAGGTTAGCAAGATGTTAGCTACCTAGCCAACATTACTTCGCTAGCAAATAGTTTGCTTAACGTTAACGTTAGCTACTTGTTTGCCCTCAAACATCGTACAGTAAAACTATGCAAATATGTCGTCGCAAAACGTCCTTCGTTTGAACAAACCGGTTAGTTAGCTTGCCAACAAACCGTCTGGCACAATTAAATTAGTTTGAAACGTAGCTAACGTTACCTGGCTAAGTAAGGTTAATTAGCTAGCTAACATATTTACTGCACGGCGACATGCATCGTCCTGCCTAACGTTACCTGAGGGTCAATGCTTGTGGCAGACATAATTCATTAAGCAAGTCCCTGGATTCGCACGGAGCCTAGCAGGTCAGTGTATCTGATGCTCCGGTTTTCGATGGTTCCTAGCTCAGTTAGCTGGCTAGGCTAGCTAAAGTGTTTTTCCACTGCTTGTATCCCCAGATCAACTCCCACAGTGCAAGTATCTTATCCGGTCCGCTCGGATTCAATGTCCAAGCTTAAATAAGTCGGGATAATATTTCTAGATCTCCACAGAATATTGTTTTTGGATCCGGTACAATCTGTCCACAGTTAAATCTTTTACGTCTTTTTTTTCACTCCAGAGATCCCTACACAGTTAGCGTGCAGCACTTCCCCCAATGGCTGTTCTATCCCATTGGTTCCATCCGGGTTCTAGACTGAGCTTTACGACAACGACACTGGGTTTCTTGAAAGGCGAGTGGCCCTGCACACAGTGGGGCAACGATATTTGGTTTTCCCATGGATCTGATCCGCTGGTGTCACTACAATGAAAAATACCTTTGGTGGTAATATTCTACACTCGGAATGTGAACCATTTGGTCACTTTATTTGTCTTATGATCAGTTACAGTTACTCATTACTGTAAACTTCTACGGGTACAACACCAAACATGAGAATGATGAACTGCTTGAATCTACAGAGAAACATATACTTCATTGGTTATCTAAATTTCCCAATTCGTTATTATTGATAGGAGTGGTCTTTAACATTACTATGGATAATTCAACTGATAGATGGCCCCCAGGTAGGCCAACCAATCAGAATTTGGGTTTAATACTTTTTATGGAAAAGTTTGATCTTACTGATATATGGAGAGAGAGGTTTCCGGCCGACAGATCACTTGGAGTAACAAAACAGGTTACAGACAATCCCGAATAGATTGTTGTCTTTTATCCAAATGGATTGATAGTGAGTGTGTTACTACAAATATTTGTACTACTCCCCTCACAGACCATAGGGTAATTTACATTGATATCAAAATATTTACCCCTGATACTAACCTTGGCAGAGCATCCTACTGGAAGCTAAATAGCTCATTATTAAATAATGATATAATTACATTTGAGGTTAAAGATCTGCTCTCACACTTTTGGGAAAGGGCTTGTGAAGAAAATCTTATTGCAAGAACTGGGAGCTCTTTAAATTTGAGGTGTCCAAATACCTTAGAAAATATGGTAGTAATCTTGCTAAGACCAGAAGAGCTGAGGAGGAAAAGGTGATCATTAAGATAACTTCTCTTTCTCAGAGGTCCTCAGCCAACCTCTCGGGGGAGGAGAAGATGGAACTAATTGAGTTACAAAATAAACTGGATAATATATATAAATTAAAAGCAGAAGGAGCCTCTATTAGATCTAGGAGAAAATGGATTGAGGAGGGAGAACAGAATTCATCCTATTTCTTTAGACTTGAGAAATTTCACTCTAAAAATAACACTATCCATAAATTAAACATTGATGGTGTTATTACAGATGACCAAAAATTAATGGCTAAATACTGTAGCAATTTTTTTTTACAGAAAATGATATAGCTCTACGTACTGTCAGGAATCCACAGATATGTTTTTTAACTCACTGAATAATGTTCACTCTACAGTGATAAAGAATCTAAACAGTGCGATGAACCCATCAAAGTTGAAGAGATTATAGAGTCTATCAAACATCTAAAGAACAATAAATCACCAGGTGTTGATGGAATTACATCAGAATTTTACAAATTATTTTCTGAACAAGCAGCTCCCTTCCCATTTAAAGTATTTTTTAGAGAGTATTATAAACAATGTTCTCCCTCCTACAATGAGTCAGGGGTGAATAACACTGATACCTAAGCCTAAAAAAGAAGTGCTGCTCATCGATAACTGGCGTCCAATTTGTCTTCTTAATAATGACCTGTAAGATATTAGCCTTGCTACTTGCAAAAATAATTAAAGAAGTCCTGGATGCAATCATTGATGAAACACAGTCTGGCTTCATGAGGAACAGACATATTTCTAACAATGTCAGACTAGTATTAGACATACTTGACTACTCAGACCTAATAACTGAGGATAGCTTCATATTATTTTGAGATTTTTATAAAGCATTTGCACACAGTAGAGCATCAGTTTCTCTTCCACTCCCTTGAGAGACTTGGCTTCTGGGATTTTTTTCTGCAAGGCTATTAAGACTCTCTATGCAAATGGTAACAGCTCTATTAAATTGAAATGTGGCACCTCACCTAGATTTGAGTTAAAGAGAGGAATTAGGCAAGGTTGTCCTATCTCCCCGTACCTGTTTTTATTAATCACCCAACTTCTTGCAAATTCTTTAAATAATAGCCATGTACAAGGTATTTCCATAGCTGGTAAAGAAATTATTATAAGCCAGCTGGCTGATGATACTACACTTTTTCTGAAAGATGCTAACCAAATTCCCATATCGATCAATGTGATACAATCCTTTTCCAAAGCGTCTGGTCTATATCTTAACATTCATAAATATGAACTCATAGCTGTCAAAGATTGTGTGACACCTTCATATTATGGTATTCCAGTAAAAGAAGAACTTACATATTGGCATAACCATTACAAAGGATCAAAAGTCTAGAAGCTTACTAAATTTTAACCCTCTTATTAAAAATACCCAGAAGAAGCTAAATCAATGGCTACAAAGGGACTTATCTTTAAAAGGTAGAGTCCTAATAACCAAAGACGAAGGTATCTCTAGACTAACATATGGTGTACTATCTTTATATCTTGACAGTAAAATAAGCAAGGAGATAGACCAGATGCTTTTCAACTTTCTGTGGAGAAACCGTACCCATTACATTAGGAAAACTGTTGTAATGAACACTTATGAGAATGGTGGACTTTCTGGACTTTACTACTTTATATAATACTTTTAAGATCAATTGGATAAAACAATTCATAAGAAGACCCACTTCTATCTGTAATTTTATTCCTCATCATGTCTTCTCTACTTTTGGTGGCCTTAACTTCATGTTGTTTTGTAATTATAATATTGGCAAAATTCCAGTGAAACTTTCTGCTTTTCATCGGCAGGTTTTCTTGTCATGGTCCTTAATTTATAAACACCATTTTTCTCCACACAGATATTATATATGGAATAATCGGGATATATTGTATAAAAATACTTCTTTGTTTTAAGAATATTGGTTCCCGAAATAATATCCTATTGGTGAGCCAACTGGTAAATGCAGAGGGTCTTTTACTCAGTTATAAGGAATTCTTATCACTTTACAAGGTCCCTGTAACACCTAAAGATTTTGCAATTGTTTTAGATGCCATTCCCTCAGGTGTTGCTCTGTTATTCAGGAACGTGTCAAGACCTGACCCTCAGAGCCTACCTTCTATTGACCCTGTTGACTAATCAGTAGGAAAGATTTGTTTCTCTTTTGGTCCATTCAACAACAGAGCAATACGATCCTTGTTTCAGCAGGATGTTGTATCTATACCTTATGTCATGCCTTATTGGAATAGATTTATTGATAATATCCGTTGGAAAAAAGTTTGGATGTTGCCACACACATACCTACTTGTTAACAAAATTAAGGAAGTTTCCTTTAAAATGATTCATAAATATAATCCTGCCAACCACTATATGAAGAAGTTTAAGGAAAACATCAACTCAAATAGCTCCTTTTGTAATGACCACCCAGAAACAGTGTTGCATCTTTTTTGGCATTGTATTCATGTAAGAAAACTGTGGCAAGACATCAGTAGATTTATAATTGAACACATTTATTTAGATTTTACACTATTGTGGAGAGATGTACTGCTTGGATTCTTTACATACAATAGAAATATGCTGAAACATTTTTATGTAATTAATTTCATTATTCTTTTGGCCAAATTTCATATACACGAAAATAAATGGAACTGTATTTTAAGACAGTTAAATACTCAACTAACAAAAAAGCTGTTAGAATTGTAAGTGTATGTATGTCCCTTAAGGTCCTTGTGTAATTGTAATGTGATATTGTACCCCCAGCTCGATTGTCCAGTGTATGTAGTCTGTATGTACTTGTGTTCCCTCATGTACTTTCTGTATTGATTTGTTGTTAATTAAAACATTTAAAATAATCGAACACAAAAACAAAACAAAAAAGTGAGTGGCCCTGCATGGTGGACCAGTGTTGGCAGGTTAGAATGAGTCTAGTGACAGTTTATGGGAAGTTTATGCAAAACAGGTACGATGCATGGTACAATGAGGGGCAGTAATTTCAATAAATAGTCAAATGTTGCTGTTGTTGTGAGACACCACACATGTAGAAGTCCCATTCAGACACAGGGATTTAGGCCTATACTAAAGGCTACAAAGACAATATTTTTCCTAGGCCTAAATCATGCCGAAATAAATATTAGGCTATCTAGATAAAAACCCTTGCCTAACAGATTTACATTGGATGTGTAAGACATGTAGGCAAGGCCAGGGAAGATGTTTATAATTCAAATCAAATGTTATTTGTCTAAATACAACATGTGTAGACCTTACAGTGAAATGCTTACTGAAATTCCATCATGAGCTATGCAAACTGTAGAAATAAAGATCATGAGCTTTATGCCTAAGACTCTAACAACAAAGATCTGGGGTATATTTTCTATTAATGTATTGGCCTAATATGCCTTAACAACCTCCTTGAAGAAGGCTCATTGGTCTTCTACTTATAGTCTCCCTTTCCCTCTTCTCCTCTCTCTAAGGCAGTAAGGGAACACATTGACAATCAGTAGTTTGGCACAGATGGCTGAACGGCTCACTTTTGTGTGTGAGTTTGCCTGCAGGTATACTGATGAGGAGGCACACAAAGGTATGTACAGTTGGTATTGGTTTGATACCTTAAAAAAGGTAGAGGTGTGGATCAGAAAACCAGTCAGTATCTGGTGGGACCATCAGTTGCGTCATGCAACGCTACACATCTCCTTCACATAGAGTAGATCAGGCTGTTGATTGTGGCCTGTGGAATGTTGTCCCACTCCTCTTCAATGGCTGTGTGAAGTTGCTGGATAATGTCGGGAACTGGAACACGCTGTCGTACATGTCGATCCAGAGGATCCCAAACATGCTCAATAGGTGACTTGTCTGGTGAGTAATTAGGCCATGAAAAAAATGGGGAAATGTTCAGCTTCCAGGAATTGTTTACAGATCCTTGTGACGTGGGGCTGTGCATCATGCTGAAACATGAGGTGGATAAATGGCATGACAATGGATCACAGGATCTCATCAAGGTATCTCTGTGCATTCAAATTGCCATCGATAAAATGCAATTGTATTCATTGTCCGTAGCTTATGCCTGCCCATCCCATAACCTCACTGCCACCATGGGGCACTCTGTTCACAACGTTGACATCAGCAAACCACTCATCCACATAACGCCATACACACTGTCTGCCATCTGCCCGGTACAGTTGAAACCGGGATTCATCTGTGAAGAGCACACTTCTCCAGTGTGCCAGTGGCCATCGAAGGTGAGCATTTGCCAACTGAAGTCGCTTACAACGCCAAACTGCAGTCAGGTCAAGACCCTGGTGAGGACGACGAGCACGCAGATGAGCATCCCTAAGACTGATTCTGACAGTTTGTGCAGCAATTCTTTGGTTGTGCAAAACCACAGTTTCATCAGCTGTCTGGGTGGATGGTCTCAGTCAATCCCGCAGGTGAAGAAGACAGATGTGAAGAAGACAGATGTGGAGGTCCTGGGCAGGCATGGTTACAAGTGGTCTGCGGTTGTGAGGCTGGTTGGACCTTTTAATGTCCCCTGCACAAGGTGCACCTGTGTAATGATCATGCTGTTTAATAAGCTTCTTGATATGCCATACCTGTCAGGTGTATTGTCTTGACAAAGTAGAAATGCGCACTATTGAGAGAAATATGCTTTTTGCGTATGTAGAACTTTTCTGGGATCTTTTATTTCAGCTCATGAAACATTGGACCAACACTTTACATGTTCGTTAAATTTTTGTTCAGTGTTCATTGTGAGACTGGTTACATTGTGCAAAATCTGCAGCAATAAATATACATTATTTAATGTGTAGGTTTAGCAAATTAAACTTGGTGGATTCCTTGTTGGACACGTCTCACTAACGCACTGTTCTTCTCTTGGTGATAGGCTATCCCCGTCAAACAGTCTGGAAAAGAGAATGACAGAGACCTCTATTGACCATAAGACCAATATAGCATGGGCAGCGCCATAGAGCGCTTCCGAAATGTTAAAGTGGTCAAACTAGTCAACTGTGTGGGGATTCTTATGGGTTGTAGCCTCAATGGCGCTACCTATACTGTGACAGATATAAAGATGGTTCCTCTATCTATCTCTATGTTTTGACCGCATTGGGACTGCCTTCTGGCATCTAGTGAGTGAGTTCTGGAACGCTGCCTGATGTGGGCTACTGCGCAAGCCGTGCTTACAGCTGCAGTGAATATATGTTCAGCACTGCGCGCTTCGCGCTCCCATCTGCACAGTACACTATGGAACGGAACAGGGATGACTGCCACAGGACCGAAGGAAAAAGAAGAGACCACAACCCCCAGCATGACGGATGACAGGAGCGAGATGATGTATATTCTGGAGACGCCCCAGATGCGAGGCGAGGAGGAGAGGCTTCGAACTTTTGAAAACTGGCCGGGCGATGCACCGGTCACCGCGACCAACCTAGCCAGAGCGGGCTTCTTTTTACTGGGGCCCGATGATAAGGTCAAGTGCTTCTGTTGTGGAGGGATCCTGAGGTATTGGGTCCATGGGGACAGTCCGATCGTCGAACACAAGAGACACTTCCCCACTTGTAGTTTGGTAATGGGTAGAGCCGTTGGGAATATCCCACTGTATGTCGTTCCCGGGTCCCCTTCTGACTCCGTGGACGGTCAGCTGTTGAGCCAGCTCCAGAGGATGACTGTGGACGACCAGGGGGCGGCCGGGCAAGCTGTTTACCCCGAGATGGAGTCAGAGGAATCCCGTCTCACCACCTTCCACAACTGGCCCACCGGTGCGGCGGTCCAGCCCGATGTTCTGTCGAGGGCAGGATTCTTCTACACAGGTGCGCAATAGTATTTGTTGATGGTGAGAGAGAAATCCTATTGTGACATCAGTGTGTGTTGTGTATTTCCACTTTTCTAAATTATGTTGGGAACATTTTATAACTTGCTTCTTTCTTTTAGTTCCCATGTTTAGTGAAGCTATTGGACAAAATGACGCACGCCTTGGCAATTACAAATTGGCAATTGGATATTCAGAAATAGCAGGTTCCAGTCTTTGTGTGTGGGACAATAGCCATGCTGAGTCATGTGTTTGTAGACAGAAAAAGCTGGACAGGACTGGGACTGCGTAAAGGAAAACATCACTGTTATGGTTAGACTGTTGTGTTCATTCAATCTTAGAACATAAAACGACTAAGAGCGAATCAGAAACAACTTTTCCTTTGTTTGAAATACAGTTTTGGAAATGCAATAACACAATCCACATTCTCACAGCAGGAATGTTGGGGTATCTGCCTGTGTGTATTAATGTGATCATTTGTGTCATTGTGTGTGCAGTGGCGGTTCTAGCTTGTATGGCTCCCTGGGCGACCCCCCCACCCCCCTTCAGCGCCCCCGCCAAAACAAAGCACCATTCTGCACTAACTGTCATTTTTATTCAGATATTTGGAACAATACAAGTAAATAATCATAACATTTAAAACTATACAAATATATACAAAATACCTTCCCAGGTAGTAGCCTGCCTATGTCACAAACTAGAATCAAGGCCCCCTCTCCGACAAGGCTATTTGACTCACAGTCCCACGCGGTGACATGATAATGCAAATGAGCGATAGAAAACCGATCCTGCAAATGTCAGCATTCCAATTTTGTTTGTGTGGGCGCCCCGTGCTGTCCCCAACAAGATGCCGCCCCGGTCGGCTGCCATTGTCGCCTATACCTAAATTTGCCTGTGTGTGTGTGTACACGGACAGCAAACACACACTGCTTGCTGTCTGTGTGTACTGTATGCATGTGTGTGTTTTTTAGTGTGTCTAATCTTCATGTAAAGTCTTTGTCAGAAGTGCTATGATAGACAAAATATTATGTCCCTCCTCCTAGGACACGGTGACAACGTGAAATGTTTCTACTGTGATGGAGGGCTGAGGAACTGGGAACCTGGAGATGACCCCTGGCAGGAGCATGCCAAGTGGTTTCCACGGTAACACACAAACTGTCAAAATGCAAAATGTAAGGCCTTTGACCCTGTGTCCACGGTTCTGCTGTGTCAACTTTCTCTTTCATTCCCCAGATGTGACTTCCTGATCCAGACGAGAGGGCGAGACTACGTCAGCAACATCCAGGATACTCACTTCAATAGAGAGACTGTGGTAAGTACCTTAATCACTAACATTCATCCTTCACTGTTGTGCTTCACTGTCCTCCACTGTCATACCAAAAGCCAGGATCATTTGTATATTTGTAGTGTGCCAACATAACTGTTGTGGTCACTACAGTGTGTTAGAGAATAAATAGATCCCCAGTGTTGATTTGTTTTCCAGGGTGTATCACAGACTCCGGTGTCCAGAGAAATCAACTCAGAAAATGGTGAGTCCCAGGATACAAATGGAAACATTGAAACTTATATTACATCCACTTCATTCTCTTGACCCCCGCCTCCCTAAATGACATCAATGGGTGATCCGCCCCAGGTGTTAACCTGTGCTGAACAAACACAATAAATATGGATTGCCTTGGAAACCAATACGCTGCTTTCCCCTGGATACAGACTAAGAGGATGTATTACATAAGTGGGCACTTAAACGTGTGTGTGTGTACAAATACTGTCCGTTTCAGCTGTTTTAGAGGACAGTCAGAGAAACAGATGTATCCCTCAGTGGTGCTTTTCTCTGTATTTATCACAACTCAATTTGTTTCTGTGGTTTAATGTGTGTCAGAGAGGTGATGCGGGGCTTTTGGTTGCCTCTTGTTTGCCCACTCCCACACCCTGGGGTACTGCTCTCTCCACTCCCACACCCTGGGGTACTGCTCTCTCCACTCCCACACCCTGGGGTACTGCTCTCTCCACTCCCACACCCTGGGGTACTGCTCTCTCCACTCCCACACCCTGGGGTACTGCTCTCTCCACTCCCACACCCTGGGGTACTGCTCTCTCCACTCCCACACCCTGGGGTACTGCTCTCTCCACTCCCACACCCTGGAGTACTGCTCTCTCCACTCCCACACCCTGGGGTACTGCTCTCTCCACTCCCACACCCTGGGGTACTGCTCTCTCTACTGTGCCGTTTATCAAATTATAAAATGCTAGCACAATAGCATCACATACTGTTGCTGAATCTGCTATTCATCTTTTTTTAGTTGTACTGAATACAAGAGAGGAAAAAAGTCTGGTTTTCCATATCTCAAGGAGAGACACATCGTCTTGGTAACGCTGAATAAAAATGCAGTGCTGTTGGTTTTCAGTGAAACTCTATATAACCGTCTCTTTCCCAACTTCCCACCTAATACCTGTTTTGTTTTTTCTCTCTCCCCGTCCCTCCCTGTCCTCCCCTCTGTCAGATGTGGTGGGTGGTCTGGGCGTACCCTCGGCCATGTTGTCTCCTGTGGTCCAGACCGTGCTCCAGATGGGGTTTGAGGCTGGCCTGGTGGAGAGTCTGGTCCAGACGAAGTACCTGCTGAACGGCCAGCACTACACCTCCGTGTCTGGCCTGGTCACTGACATACTGGCAGCTGAGGAGGTGGACCGGACCAGGAGGCCGCAGAGCAGAGGTCAGAGTAAGAATGGTGATTATATTAATGATAATGGCTTGGATTTACATAGAACCTTTCTGATGTTCAAAGCACTTAACACTGTAAGGGGAGGGGATTCACTTCATCCACTACCAGGGTGATAGTACAGTAGCAGCATGTGCCTGGGTACAGCTCACAGGGGTCAATCCCTAAACATTAGCCTTGTCTGACAGAACCCACTGCCTCTACCCATAGATACTTGTTTGGAGGTAGGGACCAGCGGATTGTTATTGTTATGGGCTAGGTAAAGGCTAAGGGCTCACATTACTTGAACTTACAACCTACAGGGCTCTAATTACACTTTGACCCCTGGGGGAGTCCTAAAAATAGCCTGCTGGACCAACGTTGGTATCTTTAACTCTGATGTTGACCACGTTCATATTTTAACACAACCCTTTGATATTCTTGTTCATCTGAAATGACTGGATTGACACTGAGAATCAACAAATGGAGACTCTTGTTAAACATGTAAATAAACTCAGCAAAAAAAGAAGCGTCTTCTCAATGTCAACTGCGTTTATTTTCAGCAAACTTAACATGTGTAAATATTTGTATGAACATACGATTCAACAATTGAGACAAACTGAACAAGTTCCACAATTAAATAATGTGTGTGTGTGTGTGGGGGGGGGGGGGGGGGCAGTAATTAACAGTATCTGGTGTGGCCACCAGCTGCATTAAGTACTGCAGTGCATCCCCTCCTCATGGACTGCACCAGATTTGCCAATTCTTGCTGTGAGATGTTACACCACTCTTCCACCAAGGCACTTGCAAGTTCCTGGACATTTCTGGGGGGAATGGCCCTAGCCCTCACCCTCTGATCCAACAGGTCCCAGGCGTGCACCATTCTGAGATCCGGGCTCTTCGCTGCCCATGGCAGAACACTGACATTCCTGTCTTGCAGGAAATCACGCACAGAACAAGAGGTATGGCTGGTGGCATTGTCATGCTGGAGGGTCATGTCAGGATGAGCCTGCAGGAAGGGTACCACATGAGTGAGGAGGATGTCTTCCCTGTAACGCACAGCATTGAGATTGCCTGCAATGACAACAAGTTCAGTCTGATGATGCTGTGACACACCGCCCCAGACCATGACAGAACCTCCACCTCCAAATCGATCCCGCTCCAGAGTACAGGCCTCGGTGTAACGCTCATTCCTTTGACGATAAACGTGAATCCGACCATCACCCCTGGTGAGACAAAATCACGACTCGTCAGTGAAGAGCACTTTTTGCCAGTCCTGTCTGGTCCAGCGACGGTGGGTTTGTGCCCATAGGCAACGTTGTTGCCAGTGATGTCTGGTGAGGACCTGCTTTACAACAGGCCTACAAGCCCTCAGTCCAGCCTCCTATTGCGGACAGTCTGAGCACTGATGGAGGGATTGTGCGTTCCTGGTATAACTCGGGCAGTTGTTGTTGCCATCCTGTACTTGTCCCGCAGGTGTGATGTTCGGATGTACCGATCCTGTTTAGGTGTTGTTACACGTGGTCTGCCACTGCGAGGCCAGTCAGCTGTCCGTCCTGTCTCCCTGTAGCGCTGTCTTAGGCATCTCACAGTACGGGCATTGCAATTTATTGCCCTGGACACATTTGCAGTCCTCATGCCTCTTTGCAGCATGCCTAAGGCACGTTCACGCAGGTGAGCAGGGACCCTGGATATGTTGTTTATGGTTCATTGAACAAGCATGGGAAACAGTGTTTAAACCCTTTACAATGAAGATCTGTGAAATTATTTGGATTTTAACAAATGATTAGTTTAGATGATGTTACTGTGAGTAACCATGTCTCACCCTTTACTGTTGGTGTTTTCTGTCCCTATCAGGGCTGGTGGAGAGGCATGGGCTCAGTGCAGGAGGGGTCAGGACACAGACACCCATCAGAGAAAAAGGTCAGAGGTCATGTGTATTTCACACACACACACGCCCACACACACGCCAACACTCCTGTGTGTATTTCAGCAGTGGGCGACCCCACCCCTGATGAGCTCCTGCGTCAGCTGCAGGAGGAGCGGACATGTAAGGTGTGTATGGACAAGCGGGTTTCCATTGTCTTCATCCCCTGTGGTCACCTGGTGGTGTGTAGCGACTGTGCTGCCAGCCTGCGTCACTGCCCCATCTGCAGAGCCACCATCAGAGGCAGTGTCCGAGCATTCATGTCCTGAAAGACACACACTCAAGTACGAGACCCCTGTAAATATGTATGACACAATTATCCTATAGTATCCCTAATACACTGAGAAACAATACACAATTTCCTTGTTTCCCTTTTAGGCTTTTGTTTACCTTCGACAGATGAAGAAAGATTCTAGAACTCCTTGGAGCAGCTCACATTATTTTATAGGTGCTGTGAGAACATTCTGAAAATGTTCCCTGGATGTTGGATGCCAGATCTGACCCACGTTAAAACCGTTGATTTGCCCTGCTCAGAATACCCTCAAATTAAAATGGCCTCGTTTTGGCTGTAATATATTATATATACAACAATAAAAACATATGCAATATCCAGTGTTTTGTCAGTGTTGATGTTTACAGTGATCAATTGGAAGAGCAAGTTAAATCTGTCCAACTGCACATCAGATTACAGTTAGAATATTTGCACAAAATTTGAATAATCCCTAAAACAAATAAATCACAATGAGAATGATTAAAAGTACACATTGTTTTTATTAACAAAACTTCTATTTACACGTTTGGACAAATAGGATAACATAATTGAGTCACGTGATGGGGACTACAGAGGACACAAAATGAAGAGAAATACAAAAAGCTTTTCCCCCACGTTCCTATACAAAGACACAGAATTATCTACAAAGAGGTGGACTCTTTTTCAGTGGTATCCATTACGCCACCACAATAGGCCCCAACCAACTCTAATGCCAGGTATGACTCTTCCATTCCCTGTCGGAGAGGCTGCATTGCATTAAAAGGAAGAACTGTTCCCATAAATCAAATTACTTTAGTTGTCTTCAAGCGAAGAGATGAGGTGCAGTGTGTGATCATTTCTGATAATGATCCTGGCTACAGTTATTAAATTGTAGCTGATACTACAGTATGTTCATCAGTACTGACAGACAAGCCCGGCTTGGTATTGATAAAACTTGGGGTTTACTCACTGTAGTCCAACATACAATATTACAGAAGGAAATGTA
This sequence comes from Oncorhynchus kisutch, assembly GCF_002021735.2. NCBI lineage: Eukaryota > Metazoa > Chordata > Actinopteri > Salmoniformes > Salmonidae > Oncorhynchus > Oncorhynchus kisutch. The sequence goes on from NC_034197.2 coordinate 30,083,248, forward strand.
ATGTATAGAGCTGGTAATATCTATGACAGAATGGCTATTCTGCAAAAGACATCTCTATATGAATGTTCTTTAATATTGCCCTCTCCTGAAATAATGATATCCTATTACCTATATAGTGCACTACTTTACGATATCATTTGAGACAGTCCATGGTTTACTATTATCATTGTTGCACCACCGTTCTGCAATAGAATTCCTATCAAGCCCATATCAGTTGCGAGAAAGAGCTGTGATTTCAATATCATCAAATGAGCAGCCTGTCTTCCAAACCCACAATACCACATGGGATAAGAGCATGTTGATCAGATGCTGCTGGAAACAAGATCAAACCAAATTCAAATCCTCCTATGTTCAAGGCTCTTTTGATTAGGTAGAAAACAAGCTTTGATTAAAAAAAAGGTTAAATCATTGCATTCATGTCTCAGCAGATAAGACAAATTATACAAAAAATAAAAACAATTGAGCTTAGAGGCTACAGAAATAAAGGAATACATTAGTTCTTCTGAATGATGTTAAGTATAAGACTGCATGGATAACGTGGAGATAAAGAAGTATAGTCATATACACGTACATACATGCAGGGCAGTAACCTGGACCTTTCTATGGGGTCCAGTGTCCAGTAGGACAATGGAAAATATCCATAACTGTTTTTTTGTAACTTATCAATGAACAATATGCCATGAAAGCGTAAATGACAAAGATGAGGGGTTTGTTCAAGTGAAGAACACATACATATTCAGCAGTATTTAATGTGTACATGACCACATTCAACAGCAGGGGGCAGTAGAGGTACATAGTAATAAAACAGAAGGGGACGGGCCAGGTAGAAGGTGCTCTTACCCACAGATCTATGATCAGTTGCCCCTTCTCAAAACTTAAAAAGAGATTAAACACAAAACTGAGCTTAGATCAGTGTCTACGGG
>NC_034197.2:30091670-30100115 GCF_002021735.2 Oncorhynchus kisutch
CGCCATCTATCTGCTGTCATTTTTAATGACTTGCTCATTAGGCAAAAGCTGAAACGCTTATTAAAGTGGAGTAATTAAGGCCTTATTCCAATTAACACTGTGTTAACGAAGAGACGTTTCATCTTAATTAATATCAAAGACTAGCCAAAGAAAAACACACAGGCCAAACACACACACATACTTACAGATACATGGGCTTTAAGAGGAGATGGGATGGTTTCTCATTGACATGGTAGAGGGGGAAGGGGTCAAATCCACCAACAAAATCAACTGAAAACAAAAGGATCAAATGCAAAAAATGACAAATTAAATCAGAACATGACATACAGAAAGTGACAGGCAGAAAGAAATATAAATGAAATGATATCAAATGACAAATATGGATTCACAAAATAAATGAATTGAAGAAAACAAATGAAAGTGAAGAGAATACAAAACAGATAGGTACACCTACAGTATGAGGGGGTCAAAGGTTAGAATGTGTTGGCATGTCAAAAACAGATGGAGATGTGGAATTCCAGCTAGCTCTGATGTTCCATACACAAAATAAAGATGCAAAATATTTGTATAATACACAAACTTTCCATATTTGTATTGACTAGTGATGCTATCTGAGGCAGTGAGGGTAGGGGACGAGGCAGTGAGGGTAGGGGACGAGGCAGTGAGCGTAGGGGAGGAGGCAGTGAGGGTAGGGGACGAGGCGGTGAGGGTAGGGGACGAGGCAGTGAGCGTAGGGGAGGAGGCAGTGAGCGTAGGGGACGAGGCAGTGAGCGTAGGGGACGAGGCAGTGAGGGTAGGGGACGAGGCAGTGAGGGTAGGGGACGAGGCAGTGAGCGTAGGGGACGAGGCAGTGAGCGTAGGGGACGAGGCAGTGAGCGTAGGGGACGAGGCGGTGAGGGTAGGGGACGAGGCAGTGAGCGTAGGGGACGAGGCAGTGAGCGTAGGGGACGAGGCGGTGAGGGTAGGGGACGAGGCAGTGAGCGTAGGGGACGAGGCGGTGAGCGTAGGGGACGAGGCAGTGAGCGTAGGGGAGGAGGCAGTGAGGGTAGGGGACGAGGCAGTGAGCGTAGGGGAGGAGGCGGTGAGGGTAGGGGACGAGGCGGTGAGCGTAGGGGACGAGGCGGTGAGGGTAGGGGACGAGGCGGTGAGGGTAGGGGACGAGGCGGTGAGCGTAGGGGACGAGGCGGTGAGGGGAGGGGAGGAGGCGGTGAGCGTAGGGGACGAGGCGGTGAGCGTAGGGGACGAGGCGGTGAGGGTAGGGGACGAGGCGGTGAGCGTAGGGGACGAGGCGGTGAGCGTAGGGGACGAGGCGGTGAGGGTAGGGGAGGAGGCAGTGAGGGTAGGGGAGGAGGCGGTGAGGGTAGGGGAGGAGGCAGTGAGGGTAGGGGAGGAGGCAGTGAGGGTAGGGGACGAGGCAGTGAGCGTAGGGGACGAGGCAGTGAGGGTAGGGGACGAGGCGGTGAGCGTAGGGGACGAGGCGGTGAGGGTAGGGGAGGAGGCAGTGAGGGTAGGGGAGGAGGCAGTGAGGGTAGGGGAGGAGGCAGTGAGGGTAGGGGACGAGGCGGTGAGCGTAGGGGAGGAGGCAGTGAGGGTAGGGACGAGGCAGTGAGGGTAGGGGAGGAGGCAGTGAGGGTAGGGGACGAGGCGGTGAGGGTAGGGGAGGAGGCAGTGAGGGTAGGGGACGAGGCAGTGAGCGTAGGGGAGGAGGCGGTGAGGGTAGGGGACGAGGCGGTGAGCTTAGGGGACGAGGCGGTGAGGGTAGGGGACGAGGCGGTGAGCGTAGGGGACGAGGCGGTGAGCGTAGGGGACGAGGCAGTGAGCGTAGGGGACGAGGCGGTGAGGGTAGGGGACGAGGCGGTGAGCGTAGGGGACGAGGCGGTGAGGGTAGGGGACGAGGCGGTGAGCGTAGGGGACGAGGCGGTGAGGGTAGGGGACGAGGCGGTGAGCGTAGGGGACGAGGCGGTGAGGGGAGGGGAGGAGGCGGTGAGGGTAGGGGAGGAGGCAGTGAGGGTAGGGGAGGAGGCAGTGAGGGTAGGGGAGGAGGCAGTGAGGGTAGGGGACGAGGCAGTGAGCGTAGGGGACGAGGCGGTGAGGGTAGGGGACGAGGCAGTGAGGGTAGGGGACGAGGCAGTGAGCGTAGGGGAGGAGGCGGTGAGCGTAGGGGACGAGGCGGTGAGCGTAGGGGACGAGGCGGTGAGCGTAGGGGACGAGGCGGTGAGGGTAGGGGACGAGGCGGTGAGCCTCCTCTCCTACCCTCACTGCCTCGTCCCCTACCCTCACTGCCTCGTCCCCTACCCTCACTGCCTCGTCCCCTACGCTCACTGCCTCGTCCCCTACGCTCACTGCCTCGTCCCCTACGCTCACTGCCTCGTCCCCTACGCTCACTGCCTCGGGGACGAGGCAGTGAGCGTAGGGGACGAGGCAGTGAGGGTAGGAGAGGAGGCAGTGAGCGTAGGGGACGAGGCAGTGAGCTTAGGGGACGAGGCAGTGAGGGTAGGAGAGGAGGCAGTGAGCGTAGGGGAGGAGGCAGTGAGCGTAGGGGACGAGGCAGTGAGCGTAGGGGACGAGGCAGTGAGCGTAGGGGACGAGGCAGTGAGCGTAGGGGACGAGGCAGTGAGCGTAGGGGACGAGGCAGTGAGCGTAGGGGACGAGGCAGTGAGCGTAGGGGAGGAGGCAGTGAGCGTAGGGGACCAGGCAGTGAGCGTAGGGGACGAGGCAGTGAGCGTAGGGGACCAGGCAGGGGACGAGGCAGTGAGCGTAGGGGACGAGGCGGTGAGGGTAGGGGACGAGGCGGTGAGCGTAGGGGACGAGGCGGTGAGGGTAGGGGACGAGGCGGTGAGCGTAGGGGACGAGGCGGTGAGGGTAGGGGACGAGGCGGTGAGCGTAGGGGACGAGGCGGTGAGGGGAGGGGAGGAGGCGGTGAGGGTAGGGGAGGAGGCAGTGAGGGTGCCTCGTCCCCTACGCTCACTGCCTCCTCCCCTACGCTCACTGCCTCGTCCCCTACGCTCACTGCCTGGTCCCCTACGCTCACTGCCTCGTCCCCTACGCTCACTGCCTCCTCCCCTACGCTCACTGCCTCCTCCCCTACGCTCACTGCCTCGTCCCCTACGCTCACTGCCTCGTCCCCTACGCTCACTGCCTCGTCCCCTACGCTCACTGCCTCGTCCCCTACGCTCACTGCCTCGTCCCCTACGCTCACTGCCTCGTCCCCTACGCTCACTGCCTCGTCCCCTACGCTCACTGCCTCGTCCCCTACGCTCACTGCCTCGTCCCCTACGCTCACTGCCTCGTCCCCTACGCTCACTGCCTCCTCCCCTACGCTCACTGCCTCCTCTCCTACCCTCACTGCCTCGTCCCCTAAGCTCACTGCCTCGTCCCCTACGCTCACTGCCTCGTCCCCTACGCTCACTGCCTCGGGGACGAGGCAGTGAGCGTAGGGGACGAGGCAGTGAGGGTAGGAGAGGAGGCAGTGAGCGTAGGGGACGAGGCAGTGAGCTTAGGGGACGAGGCAGTGAGGGTAGGAGAGGAGGCAGTGAGCGTAGGGGAGGAGGCAGTGAGCGTAGGGGACGAGGCAGTGAGCGTAGGGGACGAGGCAGTGAGCGTAGGGGACGAGGCAGTGAGCGTAGGGGACGAGGCAGTGAGCGTAGGGGACGAGGCAGTGAGCGTAGGGGACGAGGCAGTGAGCGTAGGGGAGGAGGCAGTGAGCGTAGGGGACCAGGCAGTGAGCGTAGGGGACGAGGCAGTGAGCGTAGGGGACCAGGCAGTGAGCGTAGGGGACGAGGCAGTGAGCGTAGGGGACCAGGCAGTGAGCGTAGGGGACGAGGCAGTGAGCGTAGGGGACGAGGCAGTGAGGGTAGGGGACGAGGCAGTGAGGGTAGGGGACGAGGCAGTGAGCGTAGGGGACGAGGCAGTGAGCGTAGGGGACGAGGCAGTGAGCGTAGGGGACGAGGCGGTGAGCGTAGGGGACGAGGCACTGAGCGTAGGGGACGAGGCAGTGAGCGTAGGGGACGAGGCAGTGAGCGTTGGGGACGAGGCAGTGACCGTAGGGGACGAGGCAGTGAGCGTAGGGGACGAGGCAGTGAGCGTAGGGGACGAGGCAGTGAGGGTAGGAGAGGAGGCAGTGAGCGTAGGGGAGGAGGCAGTGAGCGTAGGGGACGAGGCAGTGAGCGTAGGGGACGAGGCAGTGAGCGTAGGGGACGAGGCAGTGAGCGTAGGGGACGAGGCAGTGAGCGTAGGGGACGAGGCAGTGAGCGTAGGGGACGAGGCAGTGAGCGTAGGGGACGAGGCGAGATTCAGGCAGCTGTCAAAATAAGCTCTTTATCGCGGAAACACAGAGGTTGACCTTCACTAAGTGATCGACCAAGAGACCAACTCTCTGTATATTTACTCAGAAAAGAGAAGCACAGAGCGGAGCAAACAGTCAGAGAGGGAGTGAGAGAGCGAGAGGGGAAAAAAGAGTGAAAAGGACAGAGTGTGTTATGCTTGTCACTCTGACTGACACAGGGCCAATGAGATTAGATTAAAGGAGCGTGTGCAAAAACAGGGTGCATTTATTATCACCATGGATACAAGAGCCCAGTAAACAACAGGATGCAGTGAATCTGCCACATCGTTAGAGCAGGATCGTAATGCTGGCGCATCATTAGAGCAGGATCGTAATGCTGGCGCAGCGTTAGAGCAGGATCGTAATGGTGGAGCATCGTTAGAGCAGGATCGTAAATGCTGGCGCATCGTTAGAGCAGGATCGTAATGGTGGCGTATCGTTAGAGCAAGATCATAATGCTGGCGCATCGTTAGAGCAGGATCGTAATGCTGGCGCATCATTAGAGCAGGATTGTAATGGTGGTGCATCGTTAGAGCAGGATTGTAATGCTGGCGCATCATTAGAGCAGGATTGTAATGGTGGTGCATCGTTAGAGCAGGATCGTAATGTTGTTTCATGAAGATAACTAATCCAGAAGTGTCTCCAACTTTCTGGAACAGTGTTTTTATGAGAGATAGGAATAGGCTAATATAATATTTGAAGTTCATTGCATTAACTAGAGTTCCTGAAAGGGCTAGTTATTGTCAGATTAATCAAAAAGAGGAGTGACAAGTTGCTCCTCTGTCTCCATTCTGGCTCATTGGGATTCTCAGTTTGTGATATACAGAGCCCAAGCCCAGCCACTGGAGTTGGTCAATATCACACACAGGCTGAGTTATCAGGAAGTGGCCGCTCCAGTAAAGTGAGTAACACAAACAAAGGTTAAATACACACACGCACAAATGCACACACACGGCAAGTGATTTTCTTATTACAAGCAGGCTGGGTTCCATGTCCTGCCATGATAAGCAGTGTGCTGAAGAATATGGTTTGGGGATAATGGGGCGGCAGGTAGCCTAGTGGTTAGAGTGTTGAGCCAGTAACTGAAAGGTTGCTGGATCAAATCCCTGAGCTGACAAGGTAAAAATCTGTCGTTCTGAACAAGACAGTTAACCCACTGTTCCCCAGTAGGCTGTCACTGTAAATAAGAATTTGTTCCTAACTGACTTGCCTAGTAAAATAAAGGTTAATGATGATGTAATTTTCTCTCCCCCTGATCTCTTGCAATGCAGAACGTCAAGACACAGAGCGAGAGAGATAAAGAGAGAGATAGAGCGAGATAGTGACTGTGAAAATCACACTGTGCCAGACCAGCCAGGCCACCCGTGAAACAAGTCAGTATTCGACGTCTATCCATGTCTGAGGATGTCAGGGGATGGCATAGAAACCGGTATGCGCTGTTACCTTCAAGTAGGTTTTGGTTTTGCTAGGGCATTGTGGACGGGGATGGCAGGTGTAAGATTCAGCCTCTGATTCCAAAGGTTGCAAAATCAAATCCAGCGATAGAAAGTTGTTTTTGATATTTTCATTTGAAGTCTACCCCAAACCTTAACCTTTAACCATTCAGAGTTAATGCCTAACCTGAAGATTAATGCCTGACCTTAACCTTAACCTTTAACCATTCAGAGTTAATGCCTTACCCTAAGACGTTGGAGTTAATGCCTGACCTTAACCTTAACCGTTAACCATTCAGAGTTAATGCCTTACCCTAAGACGTTGGAGTTAATGCCTGACCTTAACCTTAACCTTTAACCATTCAGAGTTAATGCCTAACCTGAAGATTAATGCCTGACCTTAACCTTAACCTTTAACCATTCAGAGTTAATGCCTTACCCTAAGACGTTGGAGTTAATGCCTGACCTTAACCTTAACCGTTAACCATTCAGAGTTAATGCCTTACCCTAAGATGTTGGAGTTAATGCCTGACCTTAACCTTAACCTTTAACCATTCAGAGTTAATGCCTTACCCTAAGACGTTGGAGTTAATGCCTGACCTTAACCTTAACCTTTAACCATTCAGAGTTAATGCCTTACCCTAAGACGTTGGAGTTAATGCTTGACCTTAACCTTAACCTTTAACCATTCAGAGTTAATGCCTTACCCTAAGACGTTGGAGTTAATGCCTGATCTTAACCTTTAACCATTCAGAGTTAATGCCTTACCCTAAGACGTTGGAGTTAACCTGAATTTTGACGTTTGGAAAACCTTTGAAATTGGACATTTGAGAAACATGGACCAAGGTCTAATTCCGACGTGAGACTGTGAGAGCTTGTAGACATGGTTTTGTGATATAATTGTGATGTGTAAATTAATTAGAACTGAACATGGTTCAAATACAGCTGTTCCAGTGATACATGTACTAACCTGTGTGGCAGTGTAGAGTAGCAACCAGGAAATCATGTGTGAGAGTTAACCTCTCCCAGTGCTGTATATCTTTAATCAACTGAAGATGTTCACCTACTGTAGATTTAGTGTGATGTGTAGAGCAGTCTTGAGAAATGAACTGATCCCAACGTTACACGCTAAGTATTGAATCTGTGTCGTCCTCACTGCTCAGATGTTATTCCACTGAGCTAAAGCCAAGGCCAAGTCTTCAGGTCTCAAGCAATGCGAGCAGAGTTGACCGTACCACCTCTACATGAAAGCATGCCAGATACGACAGGTATGTGGCTCAATGTGTTCATGTAGAGTAAATAAATACGCCGTAATGTAAGGAGACTACTGTTTTAACTACGGAGAGGAAATGTTTAACGTCACAGGCGCTACGCTTAACTAACAGAGACATGGACCATCTATCTAACTGTCTACCTCTCCCCCCACTAGGCTACCCTACCTCTCTTGGGGCGGCAGGGTAGCCTAGTGGTTAGAGCGTTGGACTAGTAACCGAAAGGTTGCAAGTTCAAATCCCCGAGCTGACAAGGTACAAATCTGTCGTTCTGCCCCTGAACAGGCAGTTAACCCACTGTTCCTAGGCCGTCATTGAAAATATGAATTTGTTCTTAACTGACTTGCCTAGTAAAATAAAGGTAAAAATAACCAGCCTGCACATGTCCTCTATGCCATTGTTATTGTTCAATGTATAGTTTATGGTCACCCTTGATTATTGTTGTTACTGTTGTCCCATTGATATTGTTGATTATTATTATTTTAGTTATGTTAATATAAATGTAAATGTAAATGTATCATTTCATCTCCAGAGTTCTCTTTGGCAATAACATAGTCATGCCAATAAAACAAATTGAACTGAAAGAGAGAGGGACATGAGGGAGAGGAAAGAGCAAGAGAGAGAGGGACATGAGGGAGAGGAAAGAGCGAGAGAGAGAGGGAGATGAGAGACAGAGAGACAGAGAGAGAGAGAGAGAAAGGTGGGGGAGGGGGTTGAGAAAGAGAGAAAGAGAGAGAGAGAGAGGATGGGGTAGAGACAGACTGAGGTAAAAGGTGATAAAACACAGACAAGCAGAGTGTTTAACTTTGTCATCAGCACAAAGAGTGGAGGGAATAAAGCTGCCCATCACATCACCGTGGTAACAGAGTGATCAGCTTGCATTGGGGGTGACTGACATAGAATCCCTATGGAAACAGGTCCTTGCCAATACAGTTAATATACATGGAAACTGGCCCTGTGTCAAAGTTTATACAAAGGGAAACCGGCCAGAGAAAACCGGATGTGTGCCAATAAACTAATGATGAAGAATCTGCTGTAACTGAGCTACTGCACGTCAGACCATTGGCTTCAAAGATAATTCATCATAAGGCTGTGTCCCAATTTATCCATCTCATTCCCTATTTGCACACTCCCTCCCTCTATCGTCCGATGTCTCCTACTTTACCCTCACATTCTCTCGCTCTCTGGCTCTGTATCTCTCTCTCTCTCTCTCTCTCTCTCTCCTCTCTCTCTCCTCTCTCTCTCTCTCTCTCTGGCTCTGTGTATCTCTCTCTCTGGCTCTGTGTATCTCTCTCTCTGGCTCTCTCTGGCTCTCTCTCTCTCTCTCTCTCTCTCTCTCTCGGCTCTGTGTAAATTCTCTCTCTCTGGCTCTGTGTATCTCTCTCTTCTGGCTCTCTCTGGCTCTCTCTCTCTCTCT
>NC_034197.2:30100215-30110215 GCF_002021735.2 Oncorhynchus kisutch
AAAAGAAGAGAACAAGTGAGGAGAAGGATGGAGAGAAAAGTGAGGAAAAACTTTAAGCGGGCAAAATGATGCTGATGAAGTCTGGGGAGCCCAGTGAAGGAACCTAGTCTGGGGAGCTCAGTGAAGGAACCTAGTCTGGGGAGCTCAGTGAAGGAACCTAGTCTGGGGAGCCCAGTGAAGGAACCTAGTCTGGGGAGCCCAGTGAAGGAACCTAGTCTGGGGGAGCCAGTGAAGGAACCTAGTCTGGGGAGCCCAGTGAAGGAACCTAGTCTGGGGAGCCCAGTGATGGAACCTAGTCTGGGGAGCTCAGTGAAGGAACCTAGTCTGGGGAGCTCAGTGAAGGAACCTAGTCTGGGGAGCTCATTGAAGGAACCTAGTCTGGGGAGCTCAGTGAAGGAACCTAGTCTGGGGAGCCCAGTGAAGGAACCTAGTCTGGGGAGCCCAGTGAAGGAACCTAGTCTGGGGAGCCCAGTGAAGGAACCTAGTCTGGGGAGCTCAGTGAAGGAACCTAGTCTGGGGAGCTCAGTGAAGGAACCTAGTCTGGGGAGCTCAGTGAAGGAACCTAGTCTGGGGAGCCCGTGAAGGAAACTAGTCTGGGAGCACAGTGAAGGAACCTAGTCTGGGGAGCCCAGTGAAGGAACCTAGTCTGGGGAGCTCAGTGAAGGAACCTAGTCTGGGGAGCTCAGTGAAGGAACCTAGTCTGGGGAGCCAGTGAAGAAACCTAGTGGGGAGCCCAGTGAAGGAACTAGTCTGGGGAGCCAGTGAAGGAACCTAGTCTGGGGAGCTCAGTGAAGGAACCTAGTCTGGGGAGCCCAGTGAAGGAACCTAGTCTGGGGAGCCCAGTGAAGGAACCTAGTCTGGGGAGCCCAGTGAAGGAACCTAGTCTGGGGAGCTCAGTGAAGGAACCTAGTCTGGGGAGCTCAGTGAAGGAACCTAGTCTGGGGAGCTCAGTGAAGGAACCTAGTCTGGGGAGCCCAGTGAAGGAACCTAGTCTGGGGAGCTCAGTGAAGGAACCTAGTCTGGGGAGCTCAGTGAAGGAACCTAGTCTGGGGAGCCCAGTGAAGGAACCTAGTCTGGGGAGCCCAGTGAAGGAACCTAGTCTGGGGAGCCCAGTGAAGGAACCTAGTCTGGGGAGCCCAGTGAAGGACCTAGTCTGGGGAGCCCAGTGAAGGAACCTAGTCTGGGGAGCTCAGTGAAGGAACCTAGTCTGGGGAGCCCAGTGAAGGAACCTAGTCTGGGAGCTCAGTCGAAGGAACCTAGTCTGGGGAGCTCAGTGAAGGAACCTAGTCTGGGGGAGCTCAGTGAAGGACCTAGTCTGGGAGGCCCATGAAGGAAACCTAGTCTGGGAGCTCAGTGAAGGAACCTAGTCTGGGGAGCCCAGTGAAGGAACCTAGTCTGGGGAGCTCAGTGAAGGAACCTAGTCTGGGGAGCCCAGTGAAGGAACCTAGTCTGGGGAGCTCAGTGAAGGTCGCTGCAGCTGTACATAGTCTATTGGTATATAGCCCACCCTTTCTCACCTACCTCATCCCCATACTGTTTTGTTATTTACTTTCTGCTCTTTTGCACACCAATATCTCTATCTGTACATGACCATCTGATCATTCATCACTCCAGTGTATTCTGAAAATTGTAATGATGCCTACCTCCTCATGCCTTTTGCACACATTGTATATAGACTCCCCCTTTGGTTTCTACTGTGTTATTGACTTGTTAATTGTTTACTCCATGTGTAACTCTTTGTTGTCTGCTCACACTGCTATGCTTTATCTTGGCCAGGTCGCAGTTGCAAATGAGAACTTGTTCTCAACTAGCCTACCTGGTTAAATAAAGGTGAAATAAATAAAAATAAAAAAGGAACCTAGTCTGGGGAGCTCAGTGAAGGAACCTAGTCTGGGGAGCCCAGTGAAGGAAACCTAGTCTGGGGAGCTCAGTGAAGGAACCTAGTCTGGGGCCCCAGTGAAGAAACCTAGTCTGGGGAGCTCAGTGAAGGAACCTAGTCTGGGGAGCCCAGTGAAGGAACCTAGTCTGGGGAGCCCAGTGAAGGAACATGTCTGGGGAGCCCAGTGAAGGAACCTAGTCTGGGGAGCCCAGTGAAGGAACCTAGTCTGCGGAGCCCAGTGAAGGAACCTAGTCTGGGGAGCTCAGTGAAGGAACCTAGTCTGGGGAGCCCAGTGAAGGAACCTAGTCTGGGGAGCCCAGTGAAGGAACCTAGTCTGGGGAGCTCAGTGAAGGAACCTAGTCTGGGAGCCCAGTGAAGGAACAGTCTGGGGAGCCCAGTGAAGGAACATAGTCTGGGGAGCTCAGTGAAGGACCCTAGTCTGGGGAGCCCAGTGAAGGAACCTAGTCTGGGGAGCTCAGTGAAGGAACCTAGTCTGGGGAGCCCAGTGAAGGAACCTAGTCTGGGGAGCTCAGTGAAGGAACCTAGTCTGGGGAGCCCAGTGAAGGAACCTAGTCTGGGGAGCTCAGTGAAGGAACCTAGTCTGGGGAGCCCAGTGAAGGAACAGTCTGGGGAGCCCAGTGAAGGAACCTAGTCTGGGGAACTCAGTGAAGGAACAGTCTGGGGAGCTCAGTGAAGGAACATAGTCTGGGGAACTCAGTGAAGGAACAGTCTGGGGAGCTCAGTGAAGGAACATAGTCTGGGGAGTTCAGTGAAGGAACAGTCTGGGGAGCTCAGTGAAGGAACATAGTCTGGGGAACTCAGTGAAGGAAAAGTCTGGGGAGCTCAGTGAAGGAACAGTCTGGGGAGCTCAGTGAAGGAACATAGTCTGGGGAGCTCAGTGAAGGAAAGTCTGGGGAGCTCAGTGAAGGAACATAGTCTGGGGAGCTCAGTGAAGGAACACAGTCTGGGGAGCTCAGTGAAGGAACAAGTCTAATCTGACACTTCAAATGAGTGTGGAAATGAAGCGAGCATAGCATGTTGGTGTGTGTGTGAGTATGTGTGTGTGCGTGCATAGCATTGAAAAGAATGAAGACACGTACACATGCATGGAGCTGATTACAATATCAAAGAGAAAGGGCTTGAAGGCTGTGTAGCTCTGTTTCAAAGCAGCTTTCAATTTCCAAAAACCAGCCAGCCAGGATCAGACTAGAACTACTGAATAATTCAAACTAGGAAAGAATACAGAATCATCCACTTCTGTTTCATACTTTTCTTTACCCTATTTTTATTCAGTGTGTTGTTGTTGTACTCATCAATCTATTTGTACAAAGACACACACACACACACTTAATCACACACACACGCTTCTGTCTGTCATTGTGTGCTTTCAAAGAGAACGTCTGTACCCTCCGCCATTATGCAAACAGTATCTGTGACAAACTGTCCACACAAAGGATGTGAGGCCATGAGGTCACAAAAAAACAAAGCCAAAGGGAAACCACTGTGAGGGAAATGTCAATTACTTATTTTGAAGTAGACTCCCCCACCAGAATGGTATTTCCCTCTAGGGATTACTTAGGAGTGATTGATTATGAGATAGTACCGCCCAGAGGCCGGGCGAGGTAGGGGCGACACTAAACATTCACAGCCACTGAATCTCTGGTATGTGACCTCCACCAAAGAGGAGGTGATTGTAGTTCCACCCCGAACGCCCCAAACACACACACTCTTTCTTTCAAAATGTATTTTCACTCACTAAACTTGTGTGTACAACCGTTGAAAAATGTGCATTATATTAACCACTGTCACCACACTTAAATGTTTTTCTGCCACATGATTGGTTAAACCCTCAATGTGACCTCTGACATCGAGGCTATGAGGTCACGGCAACCATGACTTGTTCTTCAGATGTGTGCCTCTCTCTTTCTTTCAGATGCTACCTCTTCTCACTCCCTCTCTCTACCTCTTCTCCCCTCCCACTCTCTACCTCTTCTCCCTCCCACTCTCCTACCCTCTTCTCCCTCCCTCTCTCTACATCTTCTCCCTCCCTCCCTTTTCTCCCTCACTCTCTCCCTACCTTTTCTCTTCTCACTCTCTCCCTACCTCTACCTCCTCTTCTCACTCACTCCCTCACTACCTCTCCCTCCCTCCACCTCCTCTTCTCCCTCCCTCTCTCCCTCCCTCCCTCTACCTCTTCTCACTCCCTACCCTCTTCTCACTCCCTACCTACCTCTACCCTCTTCTCCCTCCCTACCTACCTCTACCTCCTCCCTCCCTACCTCTTCTCACTCCCTACCTACCTCTACCTCTCCTCCTCCCTACCTCTTCTCCCTCCACCTCTCCTCCCTCCCTCCCTCCCTCCCTCCCTCCCTCCCGCCCTCCCTCAGCCCTCCCTCTACCTCTTCTCACTCCCTACCTTCCCTCCTCCCCCCTACCTCTTCTCACTCCCTTCCTCTACCTCTCTTCTCCCTCCATACCTCTACCTCCTCTTCTCCTCCCTCCCTTTTCTTCCCTCCGTCCCTTACCTCTTACCTACTCTTCTCACTCTCTTCCCTACCCTTCTCACTCTCTCCCTACCTCTCCCTCCTCTTCTCACTCACTCCCTCACTACCTCTACCTCTTCTCCCTCCCTCCACCTCTACCTCTTTTCACTCCCTACCTTCTACCTCTTCTCCCTCCCCTCCCTACCTACCTCTACCTCTCTCTCCCTCCCTACCTCTACCTCTTCTCCCTCCTCCCTACACCTACCTCTTCTCATCCCTACCTCTACCTCTTCTCACTACCCCTACCCCATCTTCTCACTCACTCCCTCCCTACCTCTACCTCTTCTCCCTCCTCCTCCCTCCCTCCCTCCCTAACTCTTCTCACTCCCTCTGCCTCTTCTCCTCCCTCCCTACCCTTCTCACTCACTCACTCCCTACCCTCTTCTCACTCCCTCCTACCTCTTCTCACTTCCCCCCTACCTCTTCTCACTCCCCCTACCTCTTCTCACTCCTACCTCCACTTCTCACTCCCTACCTCTTTCACCTTCTCCCTCCCTACCTCTACCTCTTCTCACTCCCTCCCTCCCTCTTCTCCCTCCCTACCTACCTCTACCTCTTCTCACTCACTCCTACCTCTTCTCACTCCTCCCTAACCTCTTCTCACTCCCTCCCTACCCCCTTCTCACTCCCTCCCTACCCCTTCTCACTCCCTCCCTACCTCTTCTCACTCCCTCCCTCTTCTCACCTCCCTCCCTACCTCTTCTCCCTCCCCCCACTTCTCCCTCCCTACCCCCCACTTCTCCCTCCCCTACCTCCCACTTCTCACTCCCTACCTCCCACTCCCTACCTCTTCTCACTCCCTACCTCTTCTCACTCCCTCCCCTCCCTACCTCTTCTCACTCCCTCCCTACCTACCTCTACCTCTTCTCACCTTCTCCCTCTTCTCCCTCCCTACCTCTACCCTAACCCTCTTCTCACTTCCCTCCCTCCTCTTCTCCCTCTCTACCTCTACCTCTTCTCACTCCCCCTCCCCTCCCTCTTTCCACTCCCTCCCTACCTCTTCTCACTCCCTCCCTACCTCTTCACTGCCCCTCCCTCCCGCTTCTCCCTCCCTACCTCTTCTTCCTTCCCCTCCCTCCCTCCCTCCCTCCCTCCCTACCTCTTCTCCCTCCAACTCTTCTCCCTCCCCTACCTCTACTACTCCTTCCTCCCTCCCTCCCTCCCTCCCTCCCTCCCTCCCTCCCTCCCTCCCTCCCTCCACCTCTTCTCCCTCCCTACCTCTATATCTTCTCCCTCCCTACCCCCCTCCCTCCCTACCTCTTCTCCCTCCACCTCTTCTCCCTCCCCCCTCCACCTCCTCTTCTCTCTCCCTCTCTCCCTCCCTCCCTCCACCTCCTCTTCTCTCTCTCCCTCCCTGCCTCTACCCCCTCCCTCCCTCCCTCCCTCTCTCCCTCTCTCCCTACCTTTTCTCCCTCACTCTCTCCCTACCTTTTCTCTTCTCACTCTCTCCCTACCTCTACTTCTCACTCACTCCCTCACTACCTCTCCCTCCCTCCACCTCCTCTTCTCCCTCCCTCTCTCCCTCCCTCCCTCTACCTCTTCTCACTCCCTACCTCTACCTCTTCTCACTCCCTACCTACCTCTACCTCTTCTCCCTCCCTACCTACCTCTACCTCCTCCCTCCCTACCTCTTTCTCCCTCCCTACCTACCTCTACCTCCTCCTCCCTACCTCTTCTCCCTCCCTCCCTCCCTCCCTCCCTCCCTCCCTCCCTCCCTCCCTCCCTCCCTCCCTCCCTCTACCTCTTCTCACTCCCTACCTCCCTCCCTCCCCCTACCTCTTCTCACTCCCTTCCTCTACCTCCTCTTCTCCCTCCATACCTCTACCCCTCCTCTTCTCCCTCCCTTTTCTCCCTCCGTCCCTACCTCTACCTACTCTTCTCACTCTCTCCCTACCCTCTCACTCTCTCCCTACCTCTAACCTCCTCTTCTCACTCCTCCCTCACTACCTCTACCTCTTCTCCCTCCCTCCACCTCTTCTCCCTCCCTCCCTCTAACCTCTTCTCACTCCCTCTACCTCTAACCTCTTCTCACTCCCTACCTCCCTCCCTCCCCCTACTTCTTCTCACTCCCTACCTCTACCTCCTCTTCTCCCTCCATACCTCTACCCTCCTCTTCTCCCTCCCCTTTCTCCCTCCGTCCCTACCTCTACCTACTCTTCTCACTCTCTCCCTACCCTTCTCACTCTCTCCACCTCTTCTCCCTCCCTCCCTCTACCTCTACCTCTTTTCACTCCCTACCTCTACCTCTTCTCTCCTCCCTACCTCTACCCTCTACCTCTTCTTCTCCCTCCCTCCCTACACCTACCTCTTCTCACTCCCTACCTCTACCTCTTCTCACTCCCTACCCCATCTTCTCACTCACTCCCTCCATACCTCTTCTCCCTCCCTCCCTCCCTCCCTCCCTCCCTCCCTCCCTCCCTCCCTCCCTCCCTCCCTCCCTCCCTCCCTCCCTCCCTCCTTCCCTACCTCTTCTCACTCCCTCCCTGCCTCTTCTCCCTCCCTCCCTACCTCTTCTCACTCACTCACTCCCTACCTCTTCTCACTCCCCCTACCTCTTCTCACTCCCTCCCTACCTCTTCTCACTCCCTCAATACCTCTTCTCACTCCCTCAATACCTCTTCTCACTCCCTACCTCTACCTCTTCTCACTCCCTCCCTCCCACTTCTCCCTCCCTCCCACTTCTCCCTCCCTACCTCCCACTTCTCACTCCCTACCTCTTTTCACCTTCTCCCTCCCTACCTCTTTTCACCTTCTCCCTCCCTACCTCTACCTCTTCTCACTCACTCCTACCTCTTCTCACTCCCTCCCTACCTCTTCTCACTCCCTCCCTACCCCTTCTCACTCCCTCCCTACCCCTTCTCACTCCCTCCCTACCTCTTCTCCCTCCCTCCCTACCTCTTCTCCCTCCCCCCCACTTCTCCTCCCTACCCCCCACTTCTCCCTCCCTACCTCCCACTTCTCACTCCCTACCTCCCACTTCTCACTCCCTACCTCCCACTTCTCACTCCCTACCTCTTCTCACTCCCTACCTCTTCTCACTCCCTCCCTCCCTACCTCTTCTCACTCCCTCCCTCCCTACCTCTACCTCTTCTCACCTTCTCCCTCTTCTCCCTCCCTACCTCTACCTCTTCTCACTCCCTCCCTCCTCTTCTCCCTCTCTACCTCTACCTCTTCTCACTCCCTCCCTCCCTCTTCTCCCTCCCTCCCTCCCTCCCTCCCTCCCTCCCTCCCTCCCTCCCTCCCTCCCTCCCTCCCTCCCTCCCTCCCTCTTCTCCCTCCACCTCTTCTCCCTCCCCCTACCTCTACTACTTCTCCCTCCCTCCCTCCCTCCCTCCCTCCCTCCCTCCCTCCACCTCTTCTCCCTCCCTACCTCTATATCTTCTCCCTCCCTACCCCCCTCCCTCCCTACCTCTTCTCCCTCCACCTCTACTCCCTCCCCCCTCCTCTTCTCTCTCCCTCTCTCCCTCCCTCCACCTCCTCTTCTCTCTCTCTCTCCCTCCCTGCCTCTACTCCCTCCCTCCCTCCCTCCCTCCCTCCCTCCCTCCCTCCCTCCCTCCCTCCCTCCCTCCCTCTACCTCCTCTTCTCCCTCCCTACCTCTACCTCCTCTTCTCCCTCCCTACCTCTACCTCTTCTCCCTCCCTCCCTCCCCCCTCTACCTTTTCTCACTCATCTTTCCCTTTTCTCCACACCCTTCACCAATTTCCTGTTTCTAAATGTCTCCCTTCAACCACCTCTGCATGAGCCAACTATACTGAACAAAAATATAAAACGTAACATGCTTCATGAGCTGAAATAAAACATCCCAGACATTTTTCATATGCACAAAAAGCTTATTTCTCTCAAATGTTGTGGACACATTTGTTTACATCTCTGTTAGTAAGCATTTCTCATTTGCCAAAATAATCCATCCACCTGAAAGGTGTGGCATATCAAGAAGCTGATTAAACAGCATGATCTTTACACAGGTGCACCTTGTGCTGTGGACAATAAAAGGCCATTCTAAAATGTGCAGTTTTGTTACACAACACAATGCCACAGAGTTGAGGAAGCGTGCAATTGGCATGCTGACTGCAGGAATTTCCAACAGAGCTGTGGCCAGATAACATAATTTTAATTTCTCTACCTTAAGCCTACCAATGTTGTTTTAGATAATTTGTCCGTATATCCAACCGGCCTCACAACTGCAGACCATGTGTAACCACGCCAGCCCAGAACCTCCACATCGGTCTTCTTCACCTGCGGGATCATCTGACGAGCGGGAGGGTTCTGCCTGTAATAAAGCCCTTTTGTGGGAAGAAAAACTAATTCTGATTGGCTGGGCCTGGCTCCCCAGTGGGTGAGTATTGGATAGAAAACACTGAAGTTTATAAAACTGTTTGAATTATGTCTGTGAGTATAACAGAACTCATATGGCAGGCGAAACCTGAGACAAATCCAACCAGGAAGTGGGAAATCTGAGGTTTGTAGTTTCATTTAAGTGATTGCCTATCCAATATGCTGTGTCTATGGGGCCAGATTGCACTTCCCAAGGCTTCCATCATATGTCAACAGTCTTTAGAAAGTTGTTTGAGGCTTCTATTGTGGAAGGGTGTCGAATAAGAGCTGTTTCAACAAGTGGACTAGGCTGAGGTCATTCAGTTGTTTACTGCGCTGTCACGCGGGCGCGCCGTTCCTTCTTTTTCCTCTGTAATGAATACGCTATTGTCCGGTTGGAATATTGTTGAAGATTTCGTTTGACATGTTTCTACAAACTGTAATGGAACTCGTTTGACTTTGTCTGGATTTTGCGCCCGCGCATTGTGTCTTTGGAATAGTGAACTAAATGCGCGAACAAAACGGAGGTATTTGGACATAAATATGGACGTAATCGAACAAAACAAACATTTCTTGTGGAAGTGGGAGTCCTGGGAGTGCATTCCGACGAAGATCAGCAAAGGTAAGTGAAGATTCATAATGCTATTTATGACTTTTGTTGACTCCACAATTTGGTGGGTAACTGTATGGCTTGCTTTTGTGGCTGAACCTGTTCTCAGATTATTGAATATTGCGCTTTTGCCGTAAAGCTTTTTTGAAATCTGACACAGCGGTTGCATTAAGAACAAGTTTATCTTTAATTCTATGCTAAACATGTATCTTCCATCAAAGTTTAGGATGAGTATTACTGTTATTTGATGGGGCTCTCTGCAATTTCTCAGGATGTTTTGGAGGCATTTATGAACATGGCGCCAATGTAAACTGAGGTTTTTGGATATAAATATGAACTTGATCGGACAAAACAGTCCCGGGAGTGTCATCTGATGAAGATCGTCAAAAGGTTAGTCATTAATTTGATCTATAGTTCTGCTTTTTGTGACTCTCTTTGGTTGAAAAATGGCCGTGTGACTAGTTGCTGACCTAACATAATGATATGTTCTGCTTTCGCCGAAAAGCCTGAAATCGGACACTGTGGCTGGATTAACGAGAAGTGTATCTTTAAAATGGTGTAAAATACTTGTATGATTGAGGAATTTTAATTATGAGATTTCTGTTGTTTTGAATTTGGCGCCCTGCAATTTCACTGGCTGTTGGCGAGGTGGG